>NC_084616.1:61995580-62005580 GCF_033978795.1 Nerophis ophidion
AATTAATTGTTGCTAAATGTAATTTATTACAATCAAATTATCAAACATTTATAAGTTGTAAGACTTGTAAGTCTCCAACTGAATTTGGATTACGCTCACCAATATTATATTTTGTTTTGTTGCACAATTATATATATATTTTTTTTGATACAACAAAGATATTTTCTCATTAGTATTTTATTTTAAGAGTAGCCATTCGCCTTTTTTTATTTCTTGCAATATTATGACCTCATTCTTTACTTTGACTTATGCCAATGTTTTCTCCTTTTTCCGTAGTCCCTTATGCTCATAAAGTATATACAACGTAATAACTTGTGCTTGCAGTGTAAGACACTCTAACACAGACGTTCTCAAACTGTGTTACGTGTAGCACTGGCGGTACGCCAAAGAATCACTTGATTAAAGTACATTGTTTTACTTTCCTATATTCAAACACAGTGTTAACTGTTCAAACTGTGTGTAAAGTTACAGTTGCCAAAAATATTAAATATGCTTGAAATAAAATCTCTGCCTTGTTGTTCATGAATACTTAGGCATACTATGCTACTGTGTTTTAAAGTTGGTCATTTAGGTGGTACTTGGAGAACCAATTTGTTTCTGAGGTGGTACTTGGTAAAAAAAAAAAAAAGTTTGAGAATCACTGTTCTTACACTAACAATGTGATGCTACTCAATACAATGGACAATATGTAAAAATGTATTTTTCTAATGACCAGTTTTTTGTTGCGATTGTAATTTGAGACTGTGTAGGACTGCAGTGTATTTTACTGAGCGCTCATATATTGTGTTACTGTTTACTTTTTGCTACAGGTTGGCAAAATTTTAGAAGCACCCGTCGGTAAAATCCCCTGTACTTAACCTAAAAAATGTAATGCCTATTGCAGCCCTTGTGGTGATATCCTTTAGAGCAGGGGTCACCAACCTTTTTGAAACCAAGAGCTACTTCTTGGGTACTGATTAATGCGAAGGGCTACCAGTTTGACACACTTAAATAAATTGCCAGAAATAGCCAATTTGCTCAATTTACCTTTGATAAATAAATCTATATATGTATAAAAAAATGGGTATTTCTGTCCGTCAATCCGTCGTACATTTTTTTTCCTTTCACGGAAGGTTTTTTTAGAGAATAAAAGATGAAAAAAAACACTTAATTGAACGGTTTAAATTTTAAAACATATTTTATCCTCAATTTCGACTCTTTAAAATTCAAAATTCAACCGAAAAAAATGAAGAGAAACACTAGCTAATTCGAATCTTTTAAAAAAAAATAAAAAAAAAGAATTTATGGAACGTCATTAGTAAATTTTCCTGATTAAGATTAATTTTAGAGTTTTGATGACATGTTTTAAATAGGTTAAAATCCAATCTGCACTTTGTTAGAATATATAACAAATTGGACCAAGCTATATTTCTAACAAAGACGAATCATTGTTTCTTCTAGATTTTCCAGAACAAAATTTTTAAAAGAAATTCAAAAGACTTTGATATAAGATTTAGATTTAATTCTAAAGATTTTCTATCCATCCATCCATCCATTTTCTACCGCTTATTCCCTTTCGGGGTTGCGGGGGGCGCTGGCGCCTATCTCAGCTACAATCGGGCGAAAGGCAGGGTACACCCTGGACAAGTCGCCACCTCATCGCAGGGCCAACACAGATAGACAGACAACATTCACACTCACATTCACACACTAGGGCCAATTTAGTGTTGCCAATCAACCTATCCCCAGGTGCATGTCTTTGGAAGTGGGAGGAAGCCGGAGTACCCAGAGGGAACCCACGCATTCACGGGGAGAACATGCAAACTCCACACAGAAAGATCCCGAGCCTGGATTTGAACCCAGGACTGCAGGACCTTCGTATTGTGAGGCAGACGCACAAACCCACGGTGGCAGAGGGGTTAGTGCGTCTGCCTCACAATGATTTTCTATATTTGCCAGAATATTTTTATTTTTATTTTAATCATAATAAGTTTGAAGAAATATTTCAAAAAATATTCTTCATCGAAAAAACAGAAGCTAAAATGAAGAATTAAATTAAAATGTTTTTTATTCTTTATAATAAAAAAAATACATGAAAATTTATTTAAATTGTCAGGAAAGAAGAGGAAGGAATTTAAAAGGTAAAAAGGTATATGTGTTCAAAAATCCTAAAATAATTTTTAAGGTTGTATTTTTTCTCTAAAATTGTCTTTCTGAAAGTTATAAGAAGCAAAGAAAAAAAAAAGAATTTATTTAAAAAACTGAAGACCAAGTCTTTAGAATATGTTCTTGGATTTTAAAATTCTATTTGAGTTTTGTCTCTCTTAGGAGTAAAAATGTCGAGCAAAGCGAGACCAGCTTGCTAGTAAATAAATAAAAAAATAGAGGCAGCTCACTGGTAAGTGCTGCTATTTGAGCTTTTTTTAGAGCAGGCCAGCGGGCGACTCATCTGGTCCTTACGGGCGACCTGGTGCCCACGGGCACTGCGTTGGTGACCCCTGCTTTAGAGATTGATGTCGTTTTTTGATACGGTGCCGTCCGAGGGATCAAAGGACACGGTCATTCAATGTTGGTTTCTGACCATGCCGCTTACGTGGAGTGAGTTCTCCAAATTCTCTGAACCTTTTGATGATATTATGGACCGTAGATGTTGAAATCCTCCATCAGAATTAGAGTATGCACATGTCTGTCCCATAACTCACATCAAAATCCACTTTCTCTCCATCTGGAATTTTAGGCGGGATGAGGTTGGGCATAATAAATGGCCTGCAGAGTAAAAAAAAAGTGTGTTGAAAGCGAAACAAGGTTTAAGTTTGTGTATTGTAGAATGAATGTAATGTTCGGTTGAATGTTTTACCGGAGGACGGTGCTTACTTAAATTTTGGTTTTGCTTCTTCTTAATTGAGATGCATAATGAAAGAAGAGAAAAGAGGAGACTGATCAAGAGTGTGCATGATCACTGCTTCAAGAACAAGCTGTGACAATAAACTGCAAGCATCGGCATAATGTGATGTACACAAAGTCCATGCAATAGTGCAAATATGAGTTTGTTACCTTCTCCGTCCTCGGCTTCTCCATCGCCATCTGAAAGCAAAGCAGAATGTGTGTCAAACTAAAACAACAGAAGTGAGAGGAAAAGAAGAGATGGGCCAAACCGGACCACTGAGAAGGTAAGAAGCCATTTGTTGTTGATAAATGGAAACGCAAATTATTTTGTGTTTTTTTTTTTGTAGTTTGTAAGAAGTTCTCGAAGATCTGCTTTGCAGTGTATGTTCTAGCTGGATAAAGAAAGACACGATAGAATAAATAAACACCATTTAAGAGGATAAAGCATACTTGCCAACCTTGAGACCTCTGAGTTCGGGAGATGGGGGTTTGTATATTTTCAAGTATTTCTTATATATATATATATATATAAATAAATAATCCGTTCATCCATCCATCCATCCATCCATTTTCTACCGCTTGTTCGGTCCTTGGCCCTGCACTCTTCAGCATCTACATGCTGCCGCTAGGTGACATCATACGCAAATACGGCGTTAGCTTTCACTGTTATGCTGATGACACCCAACTCTACATGCCCCTAAAGCTGACCAACACGCCGGATTGTAGTCAGCTGGAGGCGTGTTTTAATGAATTAAACAATGGATGTCCGCTACCTTATTGCAACTCAACGCCAAAAAAACGGAAATGCTGATTATCGGTCCTGCTAGACACCGAACTCTATTTAATAATACAACTCTGACATTTGACAACCAAACAATTAAACAAGGCGACACGGTAAAGAATCTGGGTATTATCTTCGACCCAACTCTCTCCTTTGAGGCACACATTAAAAGCGTTACTAAAACGGCCTTCTTTCATCTCCGTAATATCGCTAAAATTCGCTCCATTCTGTCCACTAAAGACGCTGAGATCATTATCCATGCGTTTGTTACGTCTCGTCTCGATTACTGTAACGTATTATTTTCGGGTCTCCCATGTCTAGCATTAAAAGATTACAGTTGGTACAAAATGCGGCTGCTAGACTTTTGACAAGAACAAGAAAGTTTGATCACATTACGCCTGTACTGGCTCACCTGCACTGGCTTCCTGTGCACTTAAGATGCGACTTTAAGGTTTTACTACTTACGTATAAAATACTACACGGTCTAGCTCCATCCCATCTTGCCAATTTTATTGTACCATATGTCCCGGCAAGAAATCTGCGTTCAAAGGACTCCGGCTTATTAGTGATTCCCAAAGTCCAAAAAAAGTCTGCGGGCTATAGAGCGTTTTCCGTTCGGGCTCCAGTACTCTGGAATGCCCTCCCGGTAACAGTTCGAGATGCCACCTCAGTAGAAGTATTTAAGTCTCACCTTAAAACTCATTTATATACTCTAGCCTTTAAATAGACTCCTTTTTTAGACCAGTTGATCTGCCGTTTCTTTTCTTTTTCTTCTATGTCCCACTCTCCCTTGTGGAGGGGGTCCGGTCCGATCCGGTGGCCATGTACTGCTTGCCTGTGTATCGGCTGGGGACATCTCTGCGCTGCTGATCCGCCTCCGCTTGGGATGGTTTCCTGCTGGCTCCGCTGTGAACGGGACTCTCGCTGCTGTGTTGGATCCGCTTTGGACTGGACTCTCGCGACTGTGTTGGATCCATTATGGATTGAACTTTCACAGTATCATGTTAGACCCGCTCGACATCCATTGCTTTCCTCCTCTCCAAGGTTCTCATAGTCATCATTGTCACCGACGTCCCACTGGGTCATTATTGTCACCGATGTCCCACTGGGTGTGAGTTTTCCTTGCCCTTATGTGGGCCTACCGAGGATGTCGTAGTGGTTTGTGCAGCCCTTTGAGACACTAGTGATTTAGGGCTATATAAGTAAACATTGATTGATTGATTGATTGATGAATGAGTTAATCCGTTTGGCCACCGTGTTCAATTGAGAAGACTGATCTACAAAATTTGCAGGCAGAATACACCTTGCCTTTCGAGCTGTCCTGGATGAAGTGAAATGATTGTTTCTAATCATTTTGGAACTTTCAAGCATACTTCTTTTTCTTACTCGTCGTCGCCATGTCTCTTCTTCATTCTTCTGCTTCTGTTTTGTTTTTGGACATAACTACTTGCCGTAGTAGATACTCACTTGGGACTCCCAAGTGAGTATCCAATCACAGGAAGCGTAAATGTCAGGGCCAGCTAGAAGGCCTCGTGACAATTCGTGATCTGGTTGGCTATGGCAATAGTCTATCAACTGTATGTGTCCGTTCACTTACGGTGCATTGACGCCTACATTGTTGATTCTGAAGGCTCCAGGCAGATTTGGTACAGCATGGCAACATAAGCTAGCTGAATTCTGATTGGATACAAGCTCTAACCTTAAAACAGGGGTGTCCAAAATTTTTCCACAGAGGGCCGCACACGGAAAAATTTAAGCATGCGCGGGCTATTTTGATGTTTTTCATTTTCAAACCTTAACAAAATATATGGATTTTTTTTTAATCCTTAGGGCTCCTGGGGAGCATAGAGCAGTGGTCCCCAACCTTTTTGTATCCGCAGACCGGTCAACGCCTAATAATTTGTCCCGCGGCCCGGGTGGGAATCCTTTTTTTTTTTTTTTTTAATTTATTTATTTATTTTTATTATTATTTTTTTGTCATGAAAAAGGGACGTTTTTGTCATGAAAAGGGGAGGTTTTTGTGGTTGGTGCACTAATTGTAAGTGTATATTGTGTTTTTTATGTTGATTTAATAAAAATAAAAAATAAAAATATATATATATTTTTTTTTTAAATAAAAATTTATAAAAAATTCTTCTGCGGGCCGGTACCAATCGGGCCACGGCCCGGTGGTTGGGGACCACTGGCATAGAGGGTCTCAGTCACTAAAATGTTAAAAATACATCAAATTATTATTATTTTTTTTTATTTAATGCTTACAGTAAATCTCTATATCGACTTGAGGTTGATATGAAGTAAAACAAATATGGTTTTATGCCTTTTCTGTCAAAGACAACTTTGTTTTTTATAGTAAATCTGAAATTTGCAGTATTTAAACGGATAGAGAGATAGTACTTTATTGATTGCTTTGGGAGAGTTCCTTTATTTAGCAATTAAAGCCCTAAAAGATCAATAATGCAGGACATTTTTGAGTAATCACAGTGAAAAGTAAATAAAATCCTACTAAATATATTTGAGATCCGAAAGGTTCCCCACTCATAAAGTGATGCATTTTTATTAGTTTTTTAAAATTACTTTTAACACTTACATTTCAAGATCAACTTCCCATATATCTGTCTATTTTAAGTTTAAACTATTATTTTGTTTGTTTCGTACTCTTTTTCTCCTAACTTTGATGTTTTTATATGGCAACCACACAACCTATGAAGTATTTTTTTTCCACATAAAGCATTTTAAAGTGATAATTTTTGAGTAATAATTCATTATTACATGGATTTTTTTGTCCTTTTTTTTTTTTTTGGAGCAATGGAAAAAAAAGAAAAGAAAAAATTGCCTGCATGGCAGCTTTGTGTCAACATTGCCACTTTTTCTCATTAGATTTCACCGCGTTCTACTTTTTTAAATGTTTTTTTTTATTTATTTTTGCAATACTATCAATTTTGCAATTTTTGCAGAATGTGTGGTGGGCCGGTAAACTATTAGCTGCGGGCCGCAAATGGGCCCCAGGCCGCACTTAGGACACCACTGCCTTAAAACAACAGGACTGGAAGGAGCATAATATGACATGAAGAGAATATGAATCTTTTTGATATTTAGTGAAAGTAATTTAAAAATAACTTTTATCTTCAATTATGATCATGATTTCTGGTTATGTTAGGCCAGCAGAGAAGGCCTTGCTGGCCCTGACGGCACACCACTGCTGAAAGGTGTGTGTGTGCTGGCTAAAAAATGTCACTTCAAAATAAACCCGGATGAGACTTTAGATCAGGGGTCACGAAAGCGGTGCCCGCGGGCACCAGGTCGCCCGTAAGGACCAGATGAGTCGCCCGCTGGCCTGTTCTAAAAATAACTCAAATAGCAGCACTTACCAGCCTCTATTTTTTAAATTGTATTCATTTACTAGCAAGCTGGTCTCGCTTTGCTCGACATTTTTAATACTAAGAGAGACAAAACTCAAATAGAATTTGAAAATCCAAGAAAATATTTTAAAGACTTGGTTTTCACTTGTTTGAATAAATTCATTTATTGTTTTACTTTGCTTCTTATAACTTTCAGAAAGACAATTTTAGAGAATAAATACAATCTTAAAAATGATTTTAGGATTTTTAAACACATATACCTTTTTACCTTTTAAATTCCTTCCTCTTCTTTCCTGACAATTTAAATCAATGTTCAAGTAATTTTTTTTTTTTTTTTGTAAAGAATAATAAATACATTATAATTCAATTATTCGTTTTATCTTCTGTTTTTTTTGACAAAGAATATTTGTGAACTATTTCTTCAAACTTATTATGATTAAAATAAAAGAAAATATTATGGCAAATCTAGAAGATCTTTAAAATCAAATGTAAATCGTATTTCAAAGTCTTTAGAATATATTTTAAAATGTTTGTTCTGGAAAATCTAGAAGAAATAATGATTTGTCTTTGTTAGAAATATAGCTTGGTCCAATTTGTTATATATTCTAACAAAGTGCAGATTGGATTTTAAGCTATTTAAAACATGTCATCAAAATTCTAAAATGAATCTTAATCAGGAAAAATTACTGATGATGTTCCATAAATTCTTTTTTTATTTTTTTTCAAAAAAGATTCGAATTTGGTAGTTTTTCTCTTCATTTTTTCTGGTTGAATTTTGAATTTTAAAGAGTCGAAATTGAAGATAAACTATGTTTCAAAATGTAATTTTTTTCTCTCCGTGTTTTCTCCTCTTTTAAACCGTTCAATTAAGTGTTTTTTTTTCATCATTTATTCTCTACAAAAAACCTTCCGTAAAAGGAAAAAAAATGTACGACGGAATGACAGACAGAAATACCCATTATATATATATATATATATATATATATATATATATATATATATATATATATATATATGATATATATATATATATATATATATGTATATATATATATATATATATATATATATATATGTATATATTAGAGGTAAATTGAGCAAATTGGCTATTTCTGGCAATTTATTTAAGTGTGTATCAAACTGGTAGCCCTTCGCATTAACCAGTACCCAAAAAGTAGTTCTTGGTTTCAAAAAGGTTGGTGACCCCTGATTTAGATACACCTTTATAGAGCAAATAATGGGAAAAAACATTAAAGAAAGCTCCATTCTGACAATATAATTGCCTTTGTCATTAGTTTAAGTTCATTTAAATGAAGTGAACATTTTAATTCATCCATAGGGGAAGGTCAGAGCTGGCATCATGTCCGTGAAAAAAAATGTTTTCCTTCATGGCGGTATGAAAACACGGAAGTTCAGAAGCGCCTTTTCGGTCGAAAGTGGAGCAAACAAGTGAGAGAGATAATATATTTCCCTCCACAAACGTCCAAAGACATGTCATTAAAAAGTCATTTTTTATGTATTTTTTGCATCGGATCAAGCCACGAAAATGTGACTTTCTTCTTCTTTTTTCAGTGTGAATGGTGGAGAGGTCCCCGGAAGGTGATCTAGTGATCACTTCCTGAGGATCCTTGATGCCGAGGGGAATATTCATCCATCTTGCTATGGTCTGGGTCGTCTGCTGATCCTGAGCCAGTGTAGGATGATGGATATAGACAATATATTTTCTAATAATGTCTATACTGTGAATGTTGTCTGTCTATCTGTGTTGGCCCCGTGATGAGGCAGCGACTTGTCCAGGGTGTACACCGCCTTCCACCCAATTGTAGCTGAGATAGGCACCAGAGCCCCCCGCGACCCCAAAGGGAATAGGCTGTAGAAAATGGATGGATGGACCCCTCTTCTCAAGTGTGCATGTCGGTATGCATGAGTGAATGTGTGCATGTATGAAGGGTCTGCCTGAGTATGACTGTCAAATGGGACAGCGTGGTGCGGTTAGGAGAGTGGCTGTGCCAGCAACCTGAGGGTTCCTGGTTCAATCCCCACCTTCTACCATCCTAGTCACGTCCGTTGTGTCCTTGAGCAAGACACTTCACCCTTGCTCCTGATGGGTCCTGGTTAGCGCCTTGCCATCAGTGTGTGAATGTGTGAATGTGGAAATAGTGTCAAAGCGCTTTGAGTTCCTTAAAAAGAGGTAAAAAAAGCGCTATTTAAGCATAATCCATATACCATTTAAATGTGATTTTAACTGTAAAATTTAATCAAATATATTTGCAATAAAAATTCAAGTACGTTTGTAAAAAAAAAGGCACATTTCCATAATAAAGGACCTTTAAAGCCCTACTGAAATGAGATTTTCTTATTTAAACGGGGATAGCAGATCCATTCTGTGTCATTTCGTGATATTGCCATATTTTTGCTGAAAGGATTTAGTAGAGAACATCCACGATAAAGTTCGCAACTTTTGGTCACTAATAAGAAAGCCTTGCCTGTACCGGAAGTAGCAGACGATGTGGGCGTGACGTCACTGGTTGTAGAGCTCCTCACATCCTCACAATGTTTACAATCATGGCCACCAGCAGCGAGAGCGATTAAGACCGAGAAAGTGACAATTTCCCCATTAATTTGAGCGAGGATGAAAGATTTGTGGAGTTCCTTAAAAAAGGTAGAAAAGCACTATTTTAGCATAACCCATTTACCATTTAAATGTGATTTTAACTGTAAAATGTAATCAATTATATTTGCAAAAAAAATGTAAGTACGTTTGTAAAAAAAAAGGCACATTTCCATAATAAAGGACCTTTAAAGGCCTACTGAAATGAGATGTTCTTATTTAAACGGGGATAGCAGGTCCATTCTATGTGTCATACTTGACCATTTCGCGATATTGCCATATTTTTGCTGAAAGGATTTAGTAAGGAACATCCACGATAAAGTTCGCAACTTTTGGTCGTTAATAAGAAAGCCTTGCCTGTACCGGAAGTAGCAGACGATGTGG
>NC_084616.1:62363080-62435580 GCF_033978795.1 Nerophis ophidion
ACAACTGGTTTCTGTCAAAACATGAACCCTACTGACTTTGAAGGATGTTGGCCCTTAAGTGACCGGTTAAGCTGAGGTCAAAAGTCACACACTTGTTACAAGTTCCCTGTCAAGCTTTACAATTTATAGGGATAAGTACACTATGTCAAAATACTGATTTTGAGGGACACTCAATCAAACAGCGGAGAATACTATCAGTATCTATTATGGGCAAGCCTTTTTTAAATTAGGGAGGAAATATAGCACTGGAGGTAGTTGGGGTCAAATGGCTGACGCAACACAGCCGGCCTTTTATTGGTTTCATTCGTTTGATAGCTCATTGTAAGTGGCTCAAAAGTGATCTAATGAATAATGTACACTGTACACTCTCCCAGGACTGGTTTACCGTGCTGGAACACTACCACAGGCTAACAGCAACCATCTCTGACCTCATCATGGGCAACTCGTATTCCTTCAGAGTGTTTTCTGTCAACAAAGTGGGTGTCAGTGAAAAGAGCGCTGTAACCAAGGATGTGGCAACGATCCAGAAGACAGGTACCCAACCCCTTTTGATTCCAGCAGGTACTATATATTAAATGTCCATGTAGTGAAGGGTTTCATTGAGTAGTTAATGCAGTGATTGATCAGAATTCGAAATATTTATTAATCCCCGGGTTAAAAAAACCCCTACTTGATTCTAGTCAATTATAGATTGATATATTTAAAATGTTGCAATATTGATTCACAGGGCATGATCCTGCTCACCTAACCACCTGTTTGTCTCGTGCATGAAGCAGGTGCAGTATCAGAAAATACCCAGCCGACCCAGGCAAAACAGAATGAAGTTACTAGCATTACCATCCGGTTCTCCACAAGCCATGATGAAACAGTGATAGAGGCCATCAAAACTTTTGTTGTCAAAAATGTACTCTCACACTCGCCGACTTCAAGCTGCTCGTTTAGGTGCTTGAACCACACTGTTATGATCATACAATGTATACGTCTAAAAGAAACTTATTTTTATTTATTATTTTTAAAACTAAGAGTATTGTAAGATGACCGCTAATGTAGTGCAAACGCATTATGAAGAAAGGATGGCAGCATTAAATCGGGAGGTACTCTTCATCTCCTATACGTAACATTGTTGTCAAGTGCTCCAAAAAAACAACAGCACACTTCAGTCTTTCACATAAAAAATCGCTGTGTTACATACAGTCTAAATACGCTAACAAAATACTTGTTGAAGAAAAATAGATTACATATTTACTGTTATTAATGTAGAGGGGCCCTAAAATTCAAACTTGTTCCTAACAAGCCTTTTGGAATTTCAGTTTAGTGACATGATTGTAGCTGAGATAGGCGCCAGCGCCCCCCGCGACCCCGAAAGGGAATAAGCGGTAGAAAATGGATGGATGGATGGACATGTTTTGCCCGAGTTACATCAAAAGATATCACCATATTTGGCAGAGGTTTATTCGAAGAGCTATGTGCAAGCCCTCCATTTTTATTCATTTGCAGTCAATAAGTGCCTCATTTTTCTCTATCCTGCCGTTGTGGGCAGACTCTATATGCACATGCCTCTTCCGCTCTTGCCATTTCTAATAACACATAGCGTATAGTTCTAACTTGTATCTGTCAGTAGACTAGATACATAAGTGCCAAAAACTACAACATAGCTGACGTGGAGAAGAAGCAGTCAAGGAGGAGAGCTTTGGTATGTAAATAAGACTGCCCATGAAACAGCGCATTCTAAAGAGAGTCAGAAAGCGACTTAAATATGGTTTGAAAAACTAAATCTATGAACAATTTTGACCAAAGCACCACCATTACATGTTATGTAGACGACAAATAAGTGTTTTAAATGTAGGAAAAAAATCATATGAACCCTTTTAAGAAACAATACCATAATGGGATTTGTAGTGACTGAATGTTTGAGTACAAATACACTTTCACTTGCAACTCCTTTCTTATTTCAAAATTGCACTTTCTAGACTTGAAACTGTTTTGTTTACAGTTCAAGATTAAACTATCCAATTTTTAAGGATTAGGTTAATTTCAAAGACCGTTCACATAATCAAAAGAAAACATGATACAAATCATAAAAGCACATAAAGGAAAATACAATTACAAAAAAAAAAAAAATGAATTGTTTAAATCAACATAAAATAGACAAGATCAACATAAATAGACAAAAGGAAAGAACACTTGCTACTAGTAGAGTTAAGTGCAGTATTAAAAGCGTTTTTAAACAAGTGGGTCTATAAGTCTTTTGAAAGTGTGACATGTGCAAATTAAATGGCGGACAGCTTAGAAGGATGGGGCAGCGATGGAGAAGGCACAGTCTCCTCAGGTTTGGCTTTTGGTTCTGTGAGGAGGGAACATTAGATACTTTTATTCATCTCCATTCCCCTTTTGGAGCAGTGGTTTCTAGCAGAAATGTAGTGGCTGAGGAGGTCAGAGAGGTCGAATGGAGCCATGTTGTTGACATTTTATGGTGCTTATATGCTGCAGGATAGGTAGCCAGTAAAGTTATTGAAAGACAGGAGTGATGTGGTCATAGTGGTGGAACTAGTGAGGAGGCGTGCGGCTGAGTTTTGGGTGAGTTGCAGTTTAAGGAGAATTTTGGAAGATGAACCATATGGAATGCTTTTGCAGCAATCCAGTATGGAGGTGATGAATGCATGAACAAGTCTTTCAGTGGTGAAAAATTAAAGAGCTCTAGACACTTCTCGAATTATAAACTGGCAGCAATGGCGGCCATGACTCAGCTACTGTAAAATAAAAGACTCAGACAATGTTAAGACAGCTGGCAGAGAAAGATGTGTTTTAATCAAATCTCAGCCAGTCAAAAAGGCTGGTGTGCATTTTCTCTCTGGAAGGTTCAGTGGGTAATGCTAGAACAGTAAAGGGCCTTCCCCAAACCATTCACATCTAATTTGGAATTACAGAACTATCCCAAAATGTTTTGTTAGATTGAAGTGTTAAGATTCAGGGTGGCTAAGGGGTCTAGCCTATGTCTTTATTAATACATTGATAATAATAATAATAATAATACTTTTTCATGTAGAGTATTCATTTTGATATTTTTCGGGTAGCAACTATTATAATAAATGTCTGTTGGTTTTTTTTAGTATCTACACTAGTATTGTATTATTTTGTCTTCATGTGTTCACAGGCATTAACTACAAGCCACCAGAGTACCAGGAGCACGACTTTAGCGAGGCGCCCAAATTCACCACACAGCTCATTGACAGGGCTGCTACAGTAGGATACACCACCAAGCTGCTGTGCTCTGTTCGTGGTTGTCCAAAGGTCAGACATCCTCTAACCGGCAACACTGTGGATGGATGGATGAATGGATCTTTATTGTCATTGCAAAAGTACAAAAAAATGTTTTTTTCAGCACAAACCCAATCAAGATTAAACAAACACTGTACAGGGTTAGAATAGAATAGAAAGTACTTTATTGATCCCTGGGGGAAATTCAGCACCACAGTTCGCTCACAATAAACAACAATAATAATAATAAATATATGACATATATTATATATATATAAGTCAAGTCAGCTTTATTTGTCAATTTCTTTACATGTAAAGACATACAAAGGAATCGAAATTTTGTTTCTCACTCTCCCATGCGTAGACAAAAAGAAAAGAAAACAACAGTAAAGTGTAACGTGAATATGTCTATCTATTAAAGTGACAATATATATATAGTTCCTGTTGTTTTTAAATAGGATATGGCTGTAAACAATGAGTGTTTCATCAGTAGTGCAAATACTTATGATATACTTAGCAGCAGATGTGTGCAATTTTGCATAGTCATTTTTCTGTGGGTCATGGGGTTTAGAGTTCAGGTTGTTCTGGGGAGGGGGATTTCAAAGTCCTGACAGCCTCTTGGATCGGGCTGAGGATTGAGGGGGTGGTGCGGGGGGGGGGGAAGAGTTCAGCAGCCTAACAGCCTCGTGGTAAAAGCTGTTGGTGAGTCTGGTGGTACGAGAGCGGAGGCTCTTGTATCTTCTTTCAGAGGGAAGGAGGCTGAACAGGTTGTGTGGGGGGTGGCTTGCGTCACTCACAATTGTGAGTGTTTTGCGGGTGGTGTATAAGTCCTGAAGAGATGGGAGTGGTGCACCAATGATTTTCCCAGCTGTTTTCACGATGCGCTGCAGGTCTCTTCTGTTGTGTTGAGTGTAGCTCCCGCCCCACACAGTGATGCAGCTAGAAAGGATGCTTTCAATGGTGCCTTAGTAAAAAGTGGTCAGGATGGTCAATTTCAGACTGGGCTCCTGAAAGGGCCCGGCCTGGAGTGAGGAAAAAAAACTTGATAGCAAAGCACATAGTGCTGCACAATTAATCAAATTGTAATCATGATCACGATTTTGGCCGCTACTATTATGAGGGTGATCGTTACAGATGTTACCGTATTTTCCGGACCATAGGGCGCACCGGATTATAAGCCCCATTGCCAAAGAATGGTCTATTTTTGACCTTTTTTCATATATTAGGTGCACCGGATTGTAGGGCGCATTAAAGGAGTCATATTATTTTATTTTTTTCTAAATTGAAAACACTTCATTGTGTTGTACATAACATGTAATGGTGGTTCTTTGTTCAAAATGTTTCATAGATTACGTGTTACAGATCATATTCAAGCCGCTTTCCGACTGTCTCTTCCGGATGCGCCGTTTTGTGGGCCGTCTTATTTACTTGGCTCACCTTCGGCAGCGTCTTCTCCCCGTCATCTTTGTTGTATCGGTGTAGCGTGCAAGGAAGAAGTGTCAAAAAATGGAGTTAACTGTTTTAATGACATTCAGACTTTACTTAAATCAACAACAGAGCAGTATCTCCTTATCCAGAAACAACCACACCGGAAATGTGTCCTGTGAAAAACCGTCCGACTGGAACTCTAATAACTAAAATTCCTTGGGTGAATAGTGTAAGATCACTAGGCCTGTATTTTTTAGCGCTTTCATGGCAATTCTACTGACAGAAGTAAGAACTTTACACTACTTTATATTAGAAATGGCAACAGTGGAGGATGAATGTCACATAAGAAGATAGAGGAAAAGAAGAAGCTTATCCACTACGGTGTCGGTATAGATTTACGCAGATTCCAAATACAGATTAGCAGGTACCAGGAGGTAAAGAAATTTGCTTTTGCATAATATTTTGAAACAAAACTCCAGATAATGTCTTACCTTGTACACACACTACAATAATACTCATATGTTTAATGTGCCCACAGTCCTTCAAGTACTGCGGCTTCATACCTTACCAAAGTCTAATTAAAACATTTTTGATAGATTTTTGAGCGCCGGGTATAATGTTCTATATTTTAAATGGTACATTTAAAATGTTTGTTACTTAGACCCATCATAGTGCAGCCTACACTTATCTCTTATGTTTGACTGCCATCTACTGGTCAAAGTTATCACACCATGCACCAAATAAAATAGCTTTGAGGTGGGTAAGCTCAACCAAACTTATTCCTTACATTAAGCCCACCAGGTTATAAGACGCACTGACATGTTTTGAAGGGAAAAAAAAGACTACGTGCGCCTTATAGTCCAGAAAATACGGTAACATTTAAAAAGCAGGCTCTGCTGCTTATCAATTCAAGCAATTTCACAACCAACAGTCAGCCAACCACCAAGGGGAAACCGAAAGACTGGACTCATGTGAGAGCGAGTAATAGTGAGTGACAGGGTGGTTGACACTTGATCAGTCTCCCGAAAATACAAGGAAAAATAAATGCATTATTACATTGGTGCCCGGGGCTTCACGGCTTCATAGTGCGTCTGCCGCACAATACGAAGGTCCTGCAGTCCTGGGTTCAAATCCAGGCTCGGGATCTTTCTGTGTGGAGTTTGCATGTTCTCCCCGTGAATGCGTGGGTTCCCTCCGGGTACTCCGGCTTCCTCCCACTTCCAAAGACATGCACCTGGGGATAGGTTGATTGGCAACACTAAATTGGCCCTAGTGTGCGAATGTGAGTGTGAATGTTGTCTGTCTATCTGTGTTGGCCCTGCGATGAGGTGGCGACTTGTCCAGGGTGTACCCCGCCTTCCGCCCGATTGTAGCTGAGATAGGCGCCAGCGCCCCCCGCGACCCCGAAAGGGAATAAGCGGTAGAAAATGGATGGATGGCATTGGTGCCCGTCTCTCTCCCAGAGTGACCTCCATTTTAACTCCGGAAAACGCCTGCACGCCTCACCGCTCTTTAGGCATCCTCCCACTCGTTCCCGCAAACCTGAAAAGGCTCTTGCGCGTTTAAACCAACAAACTGCACAGGAAAGCTGCGTTGGCGTGCACATTTAAACCATATATTGAGTTGTGGCTACAGGTTAAGCATTAGAAACACTTTCCTTCATTCCTCAAACGCCATCGTTTGCCCGCGACGTGAAGCTAATAATCCAAATAGAGTTATGGTTGCTCACAGAGCAGGTCAACCGCCACTGGTGCAAAGAGGAGCTACAAAAGTGAGGGTGCCCAAAGTACAGACTACGGTAACAACCCCGTATCCATCCAACTCTCAGACTCACATAAGTCATGGATGTAATAGCGTTTTATTTAGTACATTTATAAAAACATTGTTTTACTTAGGGTAATTGTGATTAATAATTGTGATTTCAATATTGACAACAATAATCGTGATTATTGTTTCGACCATAATTGTGCAGCCCTAAAAGCACATATATGATACAAATTACAACTCAAGACTTGCAAAGAGGGGGAGGGGGTGGGCATCCGTCCCACTGGCGCTGCTTCGTCCATCATACCATGTGAGTTGAAGTGTCGAAGGCGGGAATGAGGGGTGTGGTGTGTGTGTGTGGCGTGTATTTTAAAAAATTTTTTGCTGTCTACTATTTGTTGCACGTTCTTATTCTCACTTCATTTAACTATGGGTGATGTAAATATCCGAGATGATGTGTTTATTACAGAGATTGTAACTGAAGTATGCCTAGTGAGATACATTGTGGTAAATTACTAACATATATTTCTCGTTATTTTGCATACAATGTCCCCTTTCTTCAGATGTTCTTTTTACCACTTTTTATGTCAGAAAAAATACTCACAAAGAATATAATACTTGAGATACAAAATATTTTAAAACCGAAAAGAGTTTACCTCTGTTGAGGGGGACCTGGATTCTTACTAGATGGTATCAAAATCAATGACATTAGGATGTGTTTTTTAAATATTTACTGTATATATTCAAAAATGATGAAGGATGATTAACGTGGACCCCGACTTAAACAAGTTGAAAAACTTATTCGGGTGTTACCATTTAGTGGTCAATTGTACGGAATATGTACTCAACTGTGCAATCTACTAATAAAAGTTTCAATCAATCAATGACTTATTCATTATGGGAGATATGTTTGTTGTTGGGCTGTTAGTGTGACTATGTCAGTGTGTAGTTTTAGTAGGTCTCGCATTATTGATGGTGGCGGCTGCTACTCTGGTTAAACATATCTTTACAGTCATCTGCCTGACACAGTTGGCTTGGATGACTGGCATCGGTGGAAATGCGGTTGATTATGCGTCTTAGCTGTCGGCGTCTCACCAAGAATTTGGAGGGTCATGCCAGTGTTGCTCTGACAAATCAAACTGGAATAGTAGAACATTGCTTGGAGCGCTCTAGTATGACTGCAATAAAAAGCCAACCGGAAGGCGAGTCTGGTGTGTAATATTAGATGTTCATGTTGCATTCATTTGACCTGGGTGTTTAGGGAATATGGTTTAAACAGTAGCCTGGAATCACAGGCATTGAAATAGGTCCCTATGTTTTGTGATAAGGACCCAAGAGACAAGTCACACCCCAAGCCTGAAATTAACATCTATGAGTATGAAGGCAGACCCGCTATGTCTAAATGAGTCTTGCGGGCAACTTCCCTGTGGCAGCTGGCTCAAATTGTGCAATACAAGCGCTTGAGTGTAAGCAGCTGTAAACATACGCACCAGTGCTTTATTAAGGATCTTGTTCTTTCATTCCTTTTAAAGGACAGTGGTAAATTACACAATTTCACACTCATGCAGGCTGTGATTTATACAGTGGGGCAAAAAAGTATTTAGTCAGCCACCGATTGTGCGAGTTCTCCCACTTAAAATGATGACAGAGGTCTGTAATTTTCATCATAGGTACACTTCAACTGTGAGAGACAGAATGTGAAAAAAAAATCCAGGACTTCACATTATAGGAATTTTAAAGAATTTATTTGTGAATTATGGTGGAAAATAAGTATTTGGTCAACCATTGAAAGCTCTCACTGATGGAAGGAGGTTTTGGTTCAAAATCTCACGATACATGGCCCCATTCATTCTTTCCTTAACACGGATCAATTGTCCTGTCTCCTTAGCAGAAAAACAGCCCTAAAGCATGATGTTTCCACCCCCATGCTTCACAGTAGGTGTGGTGTTCTTGGAATGCAACTCAGTATTCTTCTTCCTCCAAACACGACGAGTTGAGTTTATACCCAAAAGTTCTATTTTGGTGTCATCTGACCACATGACTTTCTCCCAATCCTCTCCTGTATCATCCATGTATCCATATTGGTATAAACTCAACTTGTCGTGTTTGGAGGAAGAAGAATACTGAGTTGCATCCCAAGAACACCAAACCTACTGTGAAGCATGGTGGTGGAAACATCATGCTTTGGGCTGTTTTTCTGCTAAGGGGACAGGACGATTGATCCATGTTAAGGAAAAAATTAATGGGGCCATCGATCGTGAGATTTTGAGCCAAAACCTCCTTCCACCAGTGAAATCTTTCAATGGTTGACCAAATACTTGTTTTCCACCGATAATTTACAAATAAATTCTTAAAAATTCCTACAATGTGAATTCCTGGATTTTTTTTTTCCACATTCTGTCTCTCACAGTTGAAGTTTACCTATGATCAAAATTACAGACCTCGGTCATCATTTTAAGTGGCAGAACTTGCACAATCGGTGGCTGACTAAATACTTTTTTGCCCCACTGTATAGTGTGCTTATAAGTCAGATGCCCAGGAGGTCCATGCATTGAGGTCTGTTCTGCTATCTATGATAAAGAGAATCCTCTAATGGAGTCAGTGTGTTGGAAGCTAAGCAGGGACGACGACATGATAAGGGAATAGTTTGTTGTCCTGTCGTGGCTAAGTGAAGATGATGCTTTATCAAGAGGGTGCTATTTTTGTCACCACGCAGTTATAAGTCACTGTCCCTGTAATATCTGACACATTTTAACTGACTGGGAGGAAGGAAAGAGCTTGACGACAACTAAATGCAAGCTTTATCCTCTTTCCTAGCATGCTCAGCTAACCAATCAAGACACGCTCCTCTTCACTGTTTTTCTCCAGTTTATGACACCGATCCACCAGGTTTTAACATACAATATATTATAAGCAAGATAGCTGATTCAGCAAAGGTCAAAGGTGGGGGTTCTATGTACATGTTCCTTGATGGCGCTCTGCCGCCCACAGGGAGCGTACTAATGATAATCAATTCAAGATGCTGCAGAATGCTGGGGTCAAGAGTAAAAACAGCATATTTTGTTGAGGGTATTTTCCAAACTGCTCCTCACAGCTATACTTTGCTTATTGGGACTATAATGCTATTTTTATAATATATTCCTTCTAACCTATGTCATTAATAATCTTTTTCTATTTAGATTATTGTTTTTGTACTTATGGGGTTAAATCAGGGGCATCAAGGACTAATTTCCGGCCAATTCATGTGTCCCATGTTTGCTGGTATGACAATCAAGTTCCTTGAATCGTTAATTGTGTGGCTTTTTGGATACAAAGTAACATTTTCTTCTGTGTTTCCTCAGTTGTTTGCTTGTTGGTGGCGACTGGTGAAGATACTGCATGACAGGCTTTAGTTACAACAACTCAACACTTGAAGACTAACAGAAGTGTTGTTTTATAGCCTTTGTGCTCAAACCTGCTGTCAAAGGTGCAGTAGATGACAGAGATGTTTGAAAAAGTGCTGTGGTTAAATGAGCCATCCTTCATCCTATTCATGAGAGGTGGGTCTGTCAATATGGGGCCAGCACTGAAAAGACAGTAAACTGTTATCCTGAATATTTGACCTGCAAGGGATCCAACGGCCCTGTTTGTGCTCTAGGAAGCATTTAGCTGACATGGTTTCGCTCATCTCCTTGAAGAGAAGAGTTCGATATGGGAGAGTTCATGACTCTAGAGTTCTACTGTAAGCTAATTTAATATATTTTACAACTAAGAATCTAAAAGAAGTGACTAAATGTGTTTCCATCATTTATGAGGCATACAAGGGAAGATGCAGTACCTTAACAGATAACCTTGTATTGATCATACTTGACTTACTAGATCTGATCAATCTAAGTCTATGAGCATTACCTGTTTAAGCCTACTCCAATGAGAGGCGAAACGTCTTCTAAGACAAACTGACAAGAGTTGCGATCGATTAAATTGCCCTAAGAATACAATGACCTAGATGAATGAGAACCTCCAAAGACTTAAATTCAGCAACATTGGCAAACTGCTTCATTAACACCATTATGTCAATTCCCTAATGTCTCCAAAACAACGTAGTTATGAATTGACACCAAGAGCTAAATGTGGCAAACAATTCTGAAAAGCATGAACTATGCTTTAATTCATTCAGCATGGCCTCTTTTGCATGAAGCCTGATCATAATTTTCCTATAGGAAATGCACACTAAAATCCAGAGTGGTACATTCTTAGTGCTATAACACTTTTAAATTACTTTTCCTTTACTAGACATTGACCTCAGCAAAGACTGATGGGGCTCCTTGGAAGACAGGCTGATGTTAGACCACAAGGATAACATCCTGACAGAGAATTCATAAATGCACACTAATCCCCTGGATTTTCTTTCTCAGCCAAAGATCGAGTGGTTTAAGAATCAGATGGTCATTGGTGACGACCCAAAGTTTCGTCAAATTTCCAACCAAGGCATTTGCTCTCTGGAAATCCGCAAGCCTTGCTGCTTTGATGGAGGAGTTTACACATGCAGAGCAAAGAACGCTGAAGGAGAGGCCACCATCTCCTGCAAGCTGGAAGTCAAACGTACGTACAAAGAATAAAGTCAATCAAGAAGGTCACATCATGTTATATTTTAAAATGCCAAACTTCTTTCTAAAACAGAGGTGTTTCTGGCAGAGGCTGACAAGGAGAAAGGCAAATAAAGCAACACTTAAAATTCAGAGGTAAGGTCAAAGACACTGGATTGTGGTATAAAGAGGCATAAATGGTACCGACACAATCATTGTAGATGTAAGCAATCAACTGTGAAACTGGGGTATTAGTTGTCATGGAATTACCAGAGTATAAGACAACCTCTTTTCCAAGCCTATTTTTAGAAAAATATCTCTGCTTCATTGATCTACATTATCTTCAAATTAGCATCATAAGTCCTCTGTCTGTTACTTGTTGGAAATAACTGCAAAATGCATCTTTAGTGCAGAGGTTATGCTTACTTGAGTCACTATAAAAAATGGGTATAACGATTTGTCAACAAAAAACAATAATAAAATTTGTCAATTTGTCATCGCTCGTGTTTTTCCAGACTGTAATGAAAATGTGCGACCGGTGACCGTTTGCATCAGGAAGAGAAATGGCTGCAGCCATTGGTAACAACCCTGCGAGTGAATGCATGTAAAAAGTATTGGAACTAGGGGTGTGGGAAAAAATCGATTCGAATACGAATTGAATCGAGTACATTTTTGGATCCAGAATGGATTCAAATTTTTTTTTTTTTTTTAATCTTTTTTTTTTTTTTTTTTTTTTTTTTTTTAAATCAGTCCAACAAACACTACACAACAATACCCTAACAATGCAATCCAATTCCAAAACCAAACCTGACCCAGCAACACTCAGAACTGCAATAAACAGAGCAATTGAGGAGACACAAACATGACACAGAACAAACCAATAGTGAAACAAAAATTAATATTATCAACAGTATCAATATTAGTTATAATTTCAGCATAGCAGTGATTAAAAATCCCTCATTTACATTATAATTAGACATTTATAAAAAAAAAAAAAAAGAATAGTGTCACAGTGGCTTACACTTGCATCGCATCTCATAAGTTTGACAACACACTGTGTCCAATGTTTTCACAAAGGTAAAATAAGTCATATTTTTGGTTCGTTAATAGTTTAAAAAAAAATACATTATTGCAATCAGTTGATAAAACATTGTCCTTTATAATTATAATAGCTTTTTAAAAAAAATCTACTACTCTGTTAGCAGACTGGGGTAGATCTTGCTGAAATCCTATGTATTGAATGAATACAGAATCGTTTTGAATCGGAAAAATATCGTTTTTGAATCGAGAATCGCGTTGAATCGAAAAATAGATATATTATCGAATCGCGACCCCAAAGATTTGCAGCCTTAATGGGAACAATTTACCATGTATACATCAAAGACACAAATAAACTGCCTCTCTTTGCAAAGCGTACTTTGATTTTCATGGCAGTATATATAGCACAAGCAAAGGCTTGTCGGACATCTGGAGGTCTGCTACTTGAAAATTGTTAGCTTGTTAGCTAGCTAGCTCACAACAAAGAGACAGTGTTGTGTGAAAAAAACCTTGTAAATTTGTATCAGCTTTAAGAAACAAATATTGTTCATCCCTAGTTTTTTAGGATCGAATAACATTGCTCGGGTGTACCTAATGTAGTGCCCAGTGAGTTTATACATCAAATATGTTTTGGCAATACAGTGTAACCATGACCTGATGTCCTGCAGAGTCTTTTGTAACCCTATGGACACAGCCTCAGTCAAGTTGGCTGATGTAAACATTAGCACTATAGGCATGTGCACAAACACACCTACACACTTCAAAGATGACCTACACTGTGTTGTTACTTTGAACTGTAAATGGGGCCACATACTCTCCTGATCACCCCAAAGGTCCATTCTTGAATGCATTCTTCAGTGTGTTACGATACATTCACACCTGTATTTCCAGCTGCCCACTTGTGGTCAGATCACATTACCAAAGGACTGCTTTCATGCCAGGTCTGAACCCCAGCCTAAGGATGACATGATTAACAGAGTGCCTCTGTGCTTAGTCTATTGGAGGCACAGCCATATTGGGAGGGTCTTAAAGGACTCGTCAGGAAGCGCCTTTGGGTGAGGAGGGGGTTCTTGGCAGTGTCAGCGCTGCATTCCAAACTTTCTAAAAATGAGTGAAGATAATCTGACAAACACCCAAACTGATCACATTACTGTCAGACAAAAGGGAGCATGAGGACAAGGGGAGAAGAATAGTATAGGACAGAAACACTGCCAAGTACCCTCTCTTGAAAAAAGGTCTGGTCAGTGGAGTTTTTATCTAAAGAAACATTTATTTATTTATTTTTTACGGCAGCAATTATACCTATGTTGTTTTTATTTTGTTCTGCCATCTATGGAATATCATTTAAATCAACAAGTGAGTGCAGCAATAAAACGAGTGAGAAAATGCCACATTGCTGTTCGGTTCTTGGGTGTTCCAGTCGTTCAAATAGGGAGATAGGAAAAAGCTTTCATAGAGTCCCAATAGAAGTGGTTCATAAAGGAAATAAAGTCAAGAAAAAACGAAAGTGCTTCAAAGTAAATGGCTATTAAAAATGTCACTTTCATTATCTTGTGTAATACAATGGGACAATGCTCGTTTGCAAAGATCAGTTTGTAAAATATTTGTATTAACACTTGATTTGTTCGATAAAATACCTGTGATGCAATCAAGTTAATTCTCTACTACAGGGTGTCCGAACTTTTTGTGTGTGGAAATATTTTAATAACATAATGAATATATAAATAGTAATTACTAGAATTAAATATTAAGAGCATGTGAAAGTTCAACTCTTACCATGTTTACCTTTGTGACGGTCACTTAAAGTTTTGTAATCAATCAGAAATATCAAGCAGCTAAAATGTGCTAAACCTGGATAAGTGCTCGGAGAGATTTTTGCATTTCTCCCATCAGGCCTTGCAGTGGATTTACATGGGTGTAGTTAAGATTTTTTTTTATGGGGGTTGGCTGTTTTTGAACCTGCCAGTTCAGTGAGCAGGTTGTGTGACATGTTGGTTGACTTTTGTGCTGGTAGAATTACATGTTTTTCTGTACCATGACTAGTGGAAGTTTTCTGGATTGGGTGATATAAGTAAAAGCTGTGTATTTATCTTCTGGAATGTACACTACATGGTCACTGGCCTGAGTCACACAAGTTGTCCTGAAGATGGCGACATATATTCACTTTTCAAACTGCCAGATAATTAAATTTTAATATAGATAAAGACCCGCCCGGTCAGATTGCTTGTTGAACTTGTGCCGTCTCGCGGGCTTTATTAAAGATGCTGGCGGGTCGCAATTGGCCCACTGGCCATAGTTTTGAACACCCCAGCTCTAGCATATTAGTAGTGTTTGAGAGCAGAACTCAATGTGAAGAAAGTACAAGAGATCGCATTAGCTTGTTGTTTTTGTTGTTGCTATTTTTTAACATCAAGAGATTATCCCTAATAGTTTTAATAAAGTACTGTAGATGAATAAATCTCTTGTAGGCGCAAACTGAATCTTGATATCTCTAACAAACATTGATAAACAGGGACATCTATGACTAAATCAGACAAAATGTGAGCTTCACACCATAAAAACAACTACAGACAAACTGTAGATGACAGACTAACATTTGTAACAGGAAATCAACTGCAAACAAACGTAACCTTTTTCTCATTAGTGTCACAATCACAGCAGCAAGGAACTTGTCAATCAAATACTGTTTTTAACGATGCACCGTTAAGTCCAACTTTGTCTTTCACCGATTAAAGTTTCATTTGTGGAGCCCTCAAATATAAAGACATATGTCCCCAATCTTTTTTCTCTAAATCCTTATGTCAAAGTAAGGTTAAGGCGATTAGTAACGTCTTGGTGATGATGAACGGTCCAAATCTTTCACAAATAGTTTTTCGTAAGAGTGTATACATCCACTTCATCCATCCATCTTTTTCTGCTTATCCGAAGTCGGGTCGCGGAGGCAGCGGCCTAAGCATGGAAGTCCAGACTTCCCTCTGCCCAGCAACTTTGTCCAGTGGGATCCTGATGTGTTCCCATCTCATTTTAGATATTTTTTTCATGATGCCTTATTTGCCTCTAAACAATTCAAAATACGCCCAAATCTGCACTGTTGCAGGTAAATAAACAAATGCATTGCCTTAAACCCAAAAGTGCCTCTACATCACATGAATACATTTGTCATTTATGCATGTTTTCATCACCAATTTCTTAACTACCACACTTTTCTGTGCACTTCACCATAGTGAAAATATGATGGTTATGATTTATTTGTTTCAGACATGCATTAAAGGCCTTCTGAAATGAGATTTTCTTATTTAAACGGGGATAGCAGGTCCATTCTATGTGTCATACTTGATCATTTCGCGATATTGCCATATTTTTGCTGAAAGGATTTAGTAGAGAACATTGACGATAAAGTTTGCAACTTTTGGTCGCTAACAAAAAATGGGCGCCTCCAACAAAAAGGGCTATTCGGACCGAGAAAACGACAATTTCCCCATTATTTCGAGGGAGGATAAAAGATTCCTGTTTAAGTATATTGATAGCGACGGACTAGGAAAAAAAAAGTTAACAAAACGCAATTGCATTGGGACGGATTCAGATGTTTTTAGACACATTTACTAGGATAATTCTGGGTAATCCCTTATCTTTCTATTGTGTTGCTAGTGTTTTAGTGAGTTTAACAGTACCTGATAGTTGGACGGGTGTGTCCACGGGTGTCTTGAGGCCAGTGTCTCAGGGAAGTCGATGGCAGCTTTATGGACGGCACAAGCTCAGCTGATCTTCTGTAGGAAGAGCCTTTTTACCACAATTTTCTCACCGAAAACTGCTGGTTGACATTCGGTCGGGATCCATGTCAGCTTGACCGCTCTGATCCATAGTGAAGTTTCACCTCCGTGAATTTTAAACAAGGAATCACCGTGTGTTTGTTTGGCTAAAGGCTAAAGCTTCCCAACTCCATCTTTCTACTTTGACTTCTCCAATATTAATTGAACAAATTGCAAAAGATTCAGCAACACAGAACTCCAAAATACTGTGTAATTATGCCGTCAAAGCAGACGACTTTTAGCTGTGTGTGTGTGCAGCACTCATATTTCCTAACAGCCCGTGACGTCACGCGTACACGTTATCATTACGCAACGTTTTCAAGAAGAAACTCCCGGGAAATTTAAAATTGCAATTTAGTAAACTAAAAAGGGCGTTGGCATGTGTTGCAATATTAATATTTCATCATTGATATATAAACTATCAGACTGCGTGGTCGGTAGTAGTGGGTTTCAGTAGGCCTTTAAGGGACATCACATGGTTACAATTACATGCAGTCAGCATATCCGAAAAGGAGTCGGAGGAGGCAAAGCTTACAGGACATCTAATGCTACCCCTTCCCTGTAACTTTTACACGATTAAGTTAACTTCACATATTGTGTGAAAGAAAGGAAGGCATTGAAAAACAAAAAAGACAAAATCTCAATAAGTAATATTTATATTGGCTTCACGGCACAGGGGTTAGTGCTGGTTCCTCACAATAAGGTGCTTTGTTCGATCCCTGGGCTCAGTGTCTTTGTGTGTGGAGTTTGCACACTGGAAGACACTCCCGGTACTCCGGCTTCCTCCCACCTCCAAAGACATGCACCTGGGGATAGGTTGATTGGCAACACTAAATTGGCCCTAGTGTGTGAATGTGAGTGTGAATGTTGTCTGTCTATCTGTGTTGGCCCTGGATTGAGGTGGCGACTTGTCCGCCCGAATGCAGCTGGAATAGGCTGCTTGTCCGAGAGGGACAAGAAGTAGAAAATGGATGGATGGATATATTTGTGTACTTTTTTGAACACAAATATATGCACTGGTCTAAAAATGTTGACTTTTGTATAATTTAGAATTGATCCCAATGATTGGTGATAGTCAATGAATGTCATGTATTACTTAAAGGGGAACTGCACTTTTTTGGGTAATTTTGCCTGTGTTCACAATCATTATGTAACATATGACTATGGGTTTATTTGATTTTTTTGCATTCTAAATGTAATAAATTACATCAAAACTCCGCTTAAAATGGAGCCTATGGGAGCCATTCAATTCTGCCTAACACCTCCTTTAGTGTTTTATATACAGTGGGGCAAAAAAGTATTTAGTCAGCCACCAATTGTGCGACTTCTCCCACTTAAAATGATGACAGAGGTCTGTAATTTTCATCATAGGTACACTTCAACTGTGAGAGACAGAATGTGAAAAAAAAATCCAGGAATTCACATTGTAGGAATTTTAAAGAATTTATTTGTAAATTATGGTGGAAAATAAGTATTTGGTCAACCATTCAAAGCTCTCACTGATGGAAGGAGGTTTTGGCTCAAAATCTCACGATACATGGCCCCATTCATTCTTTCCTTAACACGGATCAATCGTCCTGTCCCCTTAGCAGAAAAACAGCCCCAAAGCATGATGTTTCCACCCCCATGCTTCACAGTATGTATGGTGTTCTTGGGATGCAACTCAGTATTCATCTTCCTCCAAACACAACGAGGTGAGTTTATACCAAAAAGTTATATTTTGGTTTCATTTGACCACATGACATTCTCCCAATCCTCTGCTGTATCATCCATGCATCCATTACTTTTTTGCCCCACTATACATGATGTAAATGTATTTGTAATATAGTGATGGGCACATTTATTATAACAATACTTACCTACTTTTATCATTTTAAGCATAGAGGCTCATTAATTTAAAAAATGCATCACATTTGCTTCTTCATCACTAATTTCTGCTCACTGCGGACTTCATGAGCCAATAAACATAAAACATCACTTACTGTACAAGGTTTGCTGCCATTAGGATGTTTCTTAATCCTCGTGAAGAAACGGGGCGGGAGAGCAGGTGGAGACAAATGCTTTTCATGTCATTCTCACCAGTTCCAGGTCCCAAATGGCTGACGTGTCCCAACTTGTCAAAATATCGACTCACACTTCTTTCGTTCAGGTTAGATGATTTATGATCTAGAATAAACTTACAGGCAGCAAGAAAACAAAGAAGCAGCAGACCATTCAATGATGTAAACATCGGGATTACAGTTACGCTATAAATAGCTTGTCTGAGTTGGTGCTTGTAACCCCAATATCACTAATACTTGGTTAAGATTCTAGTCACGAAATGTAAATGGGGGATTGTTGGCGTTTTGTGGATGTTATTGGATTTTATGGGCGGAAAAAGGAACTCACATTGGCTATGTTGATTTAAAATTGACATTGCATTAAAAAAAAAAAACATCCGTCATGTCTTTAATGACTAAACTATAAGAAAAATTCCAAAGAAGTGCAGTTCCCCTTTAATATTGTAAAATATGCCATAATCTATTATTGTAGACTTATTAACTTCAGCTGTATCAAATCTTTTTATAAAATGTTTTTTTCCTTGTGGTTGAGATTTTATCTTCAGTATTTGTCCTATTTCTTGATGTCTTTAAGAACAAGAACTTTGGCTTCTTCCTGTGCTTTCCTTCTTGTCAGCTTTGCATGTTGTCAGATGCTCAGCTACTACCTTGTCATTCTTTTATTAATTTCTCTTCTGCGGGTATTCTGCTCAAAAAGGTGTGTTCTGTTCGTCAAATAATGTATTCATTTCACGTTTCTCTGTCGTGTTTAGGGTGCTGTGCAAGGTGGCAGGAAAAAGGTCATGCGGCAGCGTTTACATAATGATGAAGGAAAAACTCCATCCCCACCCGGTCCACGCACACCTCAATAGTCCTACTTTGCTTTGGTATTTGTAGCTTTTCTCACGTCAGGTTAAATGTTCAATGATTTTTCTGCCATTTGTAGCTTATTATCCTGTAGTATATACCGCTCAATAAAACAGTCAATCTTTGGAGTTGATTTTGCAACGAGTGAAGGATTTAAAATAAATATTGTATTTTATTACATTTATCTTATGTGTTATTTTACATGTTTGTCGTAAAAATTAGACTTTAAGGGCCAAATGTGGCCCACCTATTGAGAGGACAATTTAATTTGACAGTTTTGTCTATTTTATATTTATTGAATATCAAAATTCCTAGTATCGTCCACTCCTGTTTGTCTGGCTTAAAAAATGCTAAATCACCAAAATCTGACAGATTTTGAAATTCAACACTAAACAATTTTGCTGTTTCTGAAAATATACTGAAATTGTAAAAAAAACAACTACATCTGGCCTACTGTATTTAGTAAAACAAAAAAATCACATGTATTACTTCATTTCCATTACACACTACTCTTAGAAGGAAAATGATTGTGTTTAAAAGCCATTGTTTTGTAGGAGTTTGTCCAATACTGCCCCCAAGCGGTCAAGTAAATACATCAGTCCAAACTGTATGACACGCTGTCAGAAAATCGGCTATTAAAATAATTCAATTCAACATGTAAATAATTTGAAATTAATTTGTTAATGATCTGAGAACCAGTTTTTAAGTTTGTAAACTCACCTTCAATAAAGGAATCGGATTTAAAAACTTAGCAATCTATTCACAAAACAATGGGAAAGTGTTTTATGTTTATTAAAAATAAACAATTCCTTATTACCATGTGTACTTTCCTTCCTCCGTGCTACTGTCTCCATGGAGATAGCCGTCATACAGCTCTCTAAGGTGGAAAATGAGCTCCTCTGTGTTGTGTCCAGTGACCGCTGACACAGCAATGACTCTTTGAGTCACACGGCTCTTCAAAGTCTGTAACTTTTCCCGGGTTTCGGGTAAGTCTATTTTGTTGGCGACAATGACATGAGGTCGCTGAGAGAGCTCAGGATCATACTGGTCTAGTTCATAGCGCAGGTGCTGGAGCTGGGTCCAGGGCTCAGGGGACGACAAGTCCACCACAAAGAGGAGGAACCGGCAGCGTTCGATGTGTCGCAGAAAAGAGAGGCCCAGGCCTCGATTTTGATGCGCTCCTTGAATGATGCCTGGGATGTCAGCAACTGCATCAAGAAGAAGACAGACATGTTTAAAAGCAGGATCCAGTGGAACTTTTGACGGTCTAATCAGCTTTACTTTAATGGCATCTCTAATACTGTCAACATTGGCATGTCATGGACCTAAAATGTGTGTTAAAGGTAACATGCTCCCAAAATAAACACAGTATTGATTTCCAGGCATGCATTCTAACAAGTTTCAGTACATTTCAACTGTGGATGGACTGCATCAGCCTGCTGACGTCACATACCGGAGAGCCGAGGCCTTTTCATATTCCACAGTATGTGTTTTTAGTAACATCTTCATCCAGACTCACGCTCTAGTCACACAATGTGAAGGAATGATCAAATACAGTGGGGCAAAAAAGTATTTAGTCAGCCACCGATTGTGCAAGTTCTCCCACTTAAGACAGAGGTCTGTAATTTTCATCATAGGTACACCAACTGTGAGACAATGTGAAAAAAAAAATCCAGGAATTCACATTGTAGGAATTTTAAAGTATTCATTTATAATTTATGGTGGAAAAGAAGTATTTTGTCAACCATTCAAAGCGCTCACTGTTGGAAGGAGGTTTTGGCTCAAAATCTCACGATACATGGCCCCATTCATTCTTTCCTTAACACGGATCAATCGTCCTGTCCCCTTAGAAAAACAGCCCCAAAGCATGATGTTTCCACCCCCATGCTTCACAGTAGGTATGGTGTTCTTGGGATGCAACTCAGTATTCTTCTTCCTCCAAACACGAGTTGAGTTTATATCAAAAAGTTCTATTTTGGTTTCATCTGACCACATGACATTCTCCCAATCCTCTGCTGTATCAGCCATGTATCCATTTTGGTATAAACTCAACTCGTGTTTGGAGGAAGAAGAATACCATAGCTACTGTGAAGCATGGGGGTGGAAACATCATGCTTTGGGGCTGTTTTTCTAAGGGGACAGGACGATTGATCCGTGTTAAGGAAAGAATGAATGGGGCCATGTATCGTGAGATTTTGAGCCAAAACCTCCTTCCATCAGTGAGCGCTTTGAATGGTTGTCCAAATACTTATTTTCCACCATAAATTATAAATGAATTCTTTAAAAATTCCTACAATGTGAATTCCTGGATTATTTTTTTTTCACATTCTGTCTCTCACAGTTGAAGTGTACCTATGATGAAAATTACAGACCTCTGTCATCATTTTAAGTGGGAGAACTTGCACAATCGGTGGCTGACTAAATACTTTTTTGCCCCACTGTATGTCTGCCATATGCATTGTCAGAGGTGGGTAGATTAGCCAGAAATTGTACTCAAGTAAGAGTACTGTTACTTTAGAGATTTATTACTCAAGTAAAAGTAAGGAGTAGTCATCCAAATATTTACTTGAGTAAAAGTAAAAAGTATGTTGTGAAAAAACTACTCAAGTACTGAGTAACTGATGAGTAACTTGTTCGTTTAATAATTACGGCAACAGATAATGCACAAAAACATAAAAATAGCAATGAGCAAATTCATAGCCAGGAATATCTCTTAAGCAACTAAAACAATATACATTAAATAATAACACATTAAAATAAAAAAATTAAGGCAAATTGAGCCACAATAACTTAACAGCACTATAGGCTCAGTAGGCATTCATCGATTGATTGAAACTTGTATTATTAGATTGCACAGTACAGTACATATTCCCTACAATTGACCACTAAATGGTAACACTCCAATAAGTTTTTCAACGTTAATCAATTACTTAATAAATGACCAAGTCGAGGTGATTTACTTCATATATACATATACACACATATCATATATATTTATACACACAGTATATAATTTATAGTTTTTTATTTTGCCGTTTTTGTTGAAATGTTAAAGGTGTTTTAATGAATATACATGCATGTTTAACATATAGATTCCTATCTTTCATGAAGACAAGAATATAAGTTGGTGTATTACCTGATTCTGATGACTTGCATTGATTGGAATCAGACAGTATAGTGCTGATAATGTCCACATTTTCAAATGGAGGAGAAAAAAATTTCCTCTTTTCTGTCTAATACCACATGAAAGTCGTTGGTTTTTGGCATCTTATTTGTCCAGCTTCCACATTCGTTTTTATACACTTTACAAGAAATACATTGGCGGCAAACTCCGTAGTTTGCTAGCTTGTTTGCGCTGGCTTTCGGAGAGTCTTATTTTGTTAGCGCAGGCGCGATGGAGCGGCGCTTTTATTGTGAAGACAGGAACTGTGCGATCAGCCACTAGGCTTATGACGGGAAGTACAGTTGAAATAAAAAGTGTCGTTTTTCCTTTACACTTTCGATTGATTCTTTTATTAGTAGATTGCACAGTACAGTACATATTCTGCACAATTGACCACTAAATAGTAACATCCCAATAAGTTTTTCAACTTTTTTAGGTCGAATTCGACGTGTGACGGTCACGTGACCGCCTGGTTTTGTTTGATTGGTCCAACGTCACCAGTGACTGCATTTGATTGGTGAAACGAAGGCATGCGTAGTTCCTACTTTGAATGCGTGTCTGACAAAATCAAAACAAACAAAATGTGCATTAACAGATCAATAAAAAAAAAAGTAGCGAGTAACGAGCTGATTGTAGATAAATGGAGCGGAGTAAAAGTAGCGTTTCTTCATTATAAATATACTCAAGTAAAAGTAAAAGTATGTTGCATAAAAACTACGCTTAGAAGTACAATTTATCCCAAAAGTTACTCAAGTAGATGTAACGGAGTAAATGTAGCGTGTTACTACCCACCTCTGTGCATTGTTGCAGGTTTTAGTAATTGACCTAAAGTAGGGGTCAGTCTGCACACATTTACAAATGGTGGGAGTATGCGGAAAGTATGGACTTCTTCACTCAAAATGGGACAGACCAAACAAGAGTGTCATTTTTAACCCGTTTTAATGATTCTGACTTTGAAGAAGAAAGGTTTTGATGGGGGGGGGAAAAAATAAAGGAAAATCCATCCATCTTCTACCACTTGTCGCTTTCAGGGTAACAAGGGGTGCTGGAGCCTATCCCAGCTGCATTCGGGTGATAGGCAGGATACACCCTGGACAAGTAAAAGCCAAATGTGATTGTAAAAATCAGGAGGGTCCTACAGGGGAGAAAGACTGAGTCCGAACCAGTGGAAAAAGAGAGAGAAGAGCAGACTGCGCTCAAAAACAAGAGAAAAAGAAGGTAAGCCACGACCATTCTTTTTGGCATCCTCTTTCACGTTGCACCAAGAAAAATTCCTAGTTTGTGAACCCGTTCTCAAACAATGGCAATAAAAACTATTCTGATTCTGATTATTTTACTGATTTTTCTCAAGATGCTTGAAGAAATGCTGAAGAGCATGAGGAAACAGGCTAAGGTGTCCATGGAAGAGAAGGGAAGTGTTTTATACTCTGAAAGTCAAATTCAAGACTTTCAAAGACATTTTTAAGAACACGATGAATACAATTTAAGACCATTTTACGTCCATACTGACAAAGAAGCATAAAGACCCTAAAGAAAATCAGAGGCCCAGACTAAATTATAACTTTTGTATATGAATTAATTCACTGCTCTTTTACATTGGAAAACTAAATGTTGAACCAAACAAAACACCGGAAGACTCTTTATTTTAAACTATATTTGTTTGGAAAATAATAATGGCAAACATTGCGATAGCCTTTTTTTCAGATTTTCAGGAAATTCCGAAGCCTTGCTCAATGTTATAAAGTCTTCTTGCAGTAGATATTTCATATCAAGTGATATCACGTAAAAACAACCAGAAAGTCGGCCGTAGTGGAAGAAAGCAGGTTTGTGAAAGAGACTGCTACAACTTCTGCTAATACTAAATGATTCACTTTTGCAGATGTGGTGGTTCTTCCAAGGTTTCTCGTTGTTCCCAGTGGGTTAAGTTTTTTCTTGCCCTGATGTGGGATCTGAGTCAAGGATGTCGTTGTGGCTTGTGTAGCCCTTTGAGAGATATTTGTGATTAAGGGTTATAAAATACACTTTGATTGATCACTGTATAATAGTATTATTTACTAGTAAAGACCCTTTGGCAGTTGGCACCACTTTACTTAAATACCGCTCCATTGGATGAGGGAGGTGTAAGTTGTTTCTTGTACAGTTGTGCAGGTGTTGGTGGTGTTATTAAATCTTTTGACACTGACTTATCCCAGATTTTCGACTTTTTATTTCTTGTTCCATTCACTTTCACCACAATGTTTACAAATGCTGCCCTCCATATCCGGGTCCTGACCAGACTGACATCGGTAAAAACTTTTTATACCTTTCCATTGGGTTGACAATTATTGCAAAAAAGTAATCACAATTACTTTTGATTGATATTGTAATCACGATTAACAGCATAATTATTGATTAATTCATTTGAAAACATGGGTACAGCCAAACCTGTTTATAGTGACCACTCAAGGGTAGACAAAGTGACCGCAATAGACAGGTTGGCCGCCATTTAGAATTTCTGTACATGTTGACCTTTAAACAATTACGTCTACATGCACCCGGACTTGTAGTAAACCCTTTCTAAAATACTGGTTTGCAAAGCTTGAACAATGCTATTGAATTTGAGCCTACTCATTGTTGCTCACGTGAATGGCATGCTGTTTTCCATTCATGCCACACTTTTGGGGATCATTCAACTGCACAAAGCTTAGGGGAGCTTCGGTAAACTTGCCGAGTCCCGGTGCGACTGCATGGTCTGGCTGCTCGCAACCCCCCGGTTGGGATCCCATTGCGCCCACCGCAAATCCCGCCTAACAAATTAAATTTCACAGGTTGTGGTATGGCAGATTTTGATATCGGTGGGCGCTATACTTTTAAAAAACTGTTCTGACGTTTACAGGTGTCCGTTTTTGACAAGGTATATAACACTACTTGTTTCTGCGGGGGGAAATTTTGGGGGTGGTATCGGTAAGAGATCGCCATGGACAGGTGGCCGCTAAAACAGGTCTGACTGTATTTATTGTACTACGAAAACATAGCGCTGTGTTAAATAAAAAGTAGCAAACGTGGTGAGATCCCAAACTTCTCGTAGACCTGCTCTTTTTGCACTCATTTCACTGTTACAAGCTCCAAAAATTTGAATGCATGTTCCAATGCCCAATAATTGCTTATTTTGATAATTATATTGTCATGGTTGTGAGAAGCCATAATCAAAGTCAAAATCAACATTTGATTTATTGTCCAGGTTTACTTTCCATCTACTGGTTAAAATCAAACATTGAATTGTTTGCTCTACAGCCACAAATTTCGTAACCTAGCTAGCTCATCTCTGCTCCGTGCCCACACATCAACAGTTGGTTGTGCTGGGTTAAATAATGATCGGGCTGCATAGCTAATTAATTAGTTCCAGTTTGTATTTGTTAAAGGGGAACTGGACTTCTTGGGGAATTTTGCCTATCGTTCACAATCATGACGACAGATGGGATTTTTAAATAAGCATTCTAGCTCGTAAATAAAAATCCGCTTACAATTGAGTCAATGAGAGGTCCTCTATTCCGCCCATAACTCCCTCTAAAAAACATCTAAAAAGCACCAACAATACTCCATTTATATTTTGTGACAAGAATATTAAATAAATATTAGCAATATTGTTATTATAAGCACTAACGGAGACAAACTGTTTTTAGCGGCACCGTGATCAGCGGGAGCTAACAGTTTGTGCTCAGAGGCTTCGGTGAGCTGCTTTTACGCCTCGGAGCTCAAAGGTTTATTCTAGATCATAAATAATGCCTCTCACTTGAATAGAAGGATGAAGACGATAATCTGACGAGTTAATCTGGGAGAATGGTTGTCCCGGGAGACTTTCGTGAGAGGCACTGAAATTTGGGAGGGTTGGCAAGTATGAATTACTGCGTCGCCGAATGCTTAAAGTGATCAAATGTATTTTCTATTTAGAATGCAGAAAAAAAGATGAACGGTTGTTCTTTTCTTGAATAGGAATTGTAAACGATAGACACAATTCCAAAAAAAGTGCAGTTCCCCTTTAATAGCACCTACAAAAATGTAAGTGTTTAAAAGCCAGCTTTTACAGATTTCTGATATTTATAGATTTATAACATTTTAATCTATTTTTAAGAACTGTCATGGTCATATTCAAAACTTTTTAACCAGATTTTGATGGAATTTAAGACATTTTACGGCCTTATATTCCAATTATAAGATTTAAGGATAATGCAGGTACTCTTATATTTATTTTGAAACATAATGTTAACCATATCAGTTATGAACCAATGATTAAAAACATGCTATTTAATGATCAAAATAGTATGTTTTACATGCTTTTATCCACAGTGCTTATGCAGGGAAATAGGTTTCAGTTCTGTGGATGACATCACACCAAGAGGGGGTGGCATATCAAACCTGGCAATGGAAAGTGGATGTTCCAAGTACAGTTAGTTATCTACCAATTACTCAAAAACGAATTGATATTATGGCAAATGACTACCAGACTCACATTCAGGAGCAAAAAATGAATGACGTGAACTTGTTAGTAAAAAGTCGGTCATTTGGACACTGTAGGTCCTTAACGTACCTGCAATTTGCTCATAATCTCTGTACTTGACAATTCCGACATGAGGGTTGAGTGTTGTGAAAGGATAAGGAGCTACAGCAGGCCTGGCTCTGGAGATGGCTCTCAGCAAAGAGGATTTTCCAGCATTTGGAAACCCAACCTGGATGGAATAAATCAATTGTTACAGAACACTTTGCGCCTTTTCAAACCGCGAGAGCTTCTTCTCACCAGTCCAGCATGGGCCATAGTGCGCAACGCTAGATGAAGAACTCTCTCCTCGCCCTCACTTCCGTGGGTTGCAGTCACAGGGGCGCGGTTCTCATTGGACAGAAAGAACCTGTTCCCTTTTCCTCCAGCTCCTCCAAACACAGCCATATACTCCTGGCCATGCACAGAAAGATCTACAATAATCCGTCCCTGCTCCTTCACCACAGTGCCAATTGGAACCTACCACAAAACACATAAGTGAGACACAACTTTCAAGAAGTTTGACAGGTATTATTTTCACTCACAGAAATAAATGATGGGCGACCATTTCGACCATAACAGTTCTTATTGCTCCCTGATTGCCCATCTTCTGCCTTGTACACAGGAACTATTTGAACCAGAGACTTGACAACCCGATCAGCTGAGAGACAAAAAATAAGAAATTCAGCTTTAAACACATTTTGGCACATGCTATTTTCTCACCCTTTATAAAGATGCTTCCTCCATCACCACCGTTTCCTCCATCTGGTCCACCCCACTCTTTCCGAGGCTCGCTGTGAAAGCTGCAGGCTCCTTTCCCACCTGAACCGGCCACCAGCCGCACACGTCGGTTATCTACAAAGAAGTAGGTCTGGATAGAAACAAACAGTGCTGCTTCTTTAAACAAAAAAACAACAACATTGAAACAAACACTCCCAAAAACATAACAAGCAGTTCTTATCAACTACCATTTCCAAGAAGACAAATAAGAAAAAACTGTAGTGTTATTTGGAGAAGTGAATAAAATAGGATTCCAAAAGAAATGTTCAAAAATGGTTTGCCCAGACATAAAGTTTCTCAAACAAATAAAATGTTCAAAAAACATTTTACAAAGTGACTGCTGCAGACACAAGTAAGGTTTGATTATATTCCATAAGATAATGACAATTATATTTTTAAGAGCAATTTCCTTCGACGCACTTTAGTTTTTTCCCTGACTTTATTACCTTCTTGAGCCACTTCTTTTGGGACTCTATGGAAGCTCTTTCCTATCTCTCTATTTCAGGGGTCGGCAACCTTTACCACTCAAAGAGCCATTTTGACCCGTTACACAAAATAAAGAAAACTATGGGAGCCACAAGACTCTTTTGAAATTTAAAATGAAATACCACAGTGTACAAAGTTTTGTTTTGCTTTGTGCTATGTATTAACCAGGGATCTCAGACACACGACCCGCATATGAAAATGTAATATTAGTGCGAGTTTTATTTGAATGTCGCTTGACAACATCACATTTGCCAACCATCTCAATTTTCCTGGGAGACTACCGAGTTTCAGAGATACCTTCCCTCGGCTGTCTGCTGGTTTTCACACAAACAAAAGTAATAAGGGCGTTCAATGGTGACAATGCATTTAACACCCTCCACAATCGTAACAAACAGCATACTAGGCAGTTTGCATGTTGTATGTGGCTTCTGCAGACACTCATTAGCGTCTGCAAGGCATACTTACTCAACAGTCAAACAGGTTACACTGAGGGTTGTGATATAAACAACTTTAACACTCTTACTAATATGCGCCCAACTGTGAACCCACATCAAACAAGAATGACAAACACATTTCGGGAGAACATCCACACTGTAACACAACATAAACGCAACATAACAAATACCCAGAATCCTACGGAAATCCCTACTTTTCCAGGGGCCAATATATATCCACGCTAGCACCAAACCCCGCCCACCTCAACCGACGCACGGAGGGTGGGGGTGGTAGTGGGGGGTGTATAATGGAGCCCGGAATAGTTATGATGCATAGGATTCTGGGTATTTGTTACGTTTCGTTTGTAATGTGTTACAGTGCGGATGTTCTCCCGAAATGTGTTTGTCATTCTTGTTTGGTGTGGGTTCACAGTGTGGCGCATATTAGTAAGAGTGTTAAAGTTGTTTATACCACAACCCTCAGTGTAACCTGTATGGCTGTTGAACAACTATGCCTTGCAGTAGCTTGTGCATTGAGTCAGCAGCCGCACACTAGATGTGGCCAGCCGGCACTCAGATAGCATAATATTAAAGTGGACGCTACGACATTGTTACGGAGACGTTGAAGGCATTCCCTTCACGGCACGGCCTTAATACTGTTGTCTGGGTGAAAATATGAGAATGTTAGTCTGGGCAAATTCCTGCAAGAGGCAATGAAATATGGAAAACTTCCCGGTAGGGCTGGGCGATATATCGATATACGATATATTTCGCGGGTTTGTCTCTGTGCTATATAGAAAATTACTATATCGTAATATTCGAGTAGACGTTCTCACGCAGCTGCGGGCTTTACACTCTCCTCGCTCTTTCCTGTGTCTGCTCACAGACAAGAAGGCGCACATTCATACGTAACATACTGTCACGTCATACGTATACGCCCTCGCCCAGCGGAGAGGTAGCCGCGTGGCTAACGTTAACTGTGATGCTAGCGGGTTGTTGCGGAGAAAGAAGGTGCGAATCTCGTAACAAATGAAGGAAGAATTAATTCCCAAGAAAAACAGCACGAGGCCCATCGTCTGGCGGTGGTTCGGCTTCAAGCGGGAATATGTTGAATAGACAACTTTAATTTGTCATGTGTGGGGCACAAGCGTTGCTACTGTTGTAAGCACAATACCAATGGCTCGCAATTTGCAAAATGCGCAATCGCATTTTGCAAATTAAATGTAAAATCAAACGTTTATTGGATTCATGACTATACAGCGTACATCCACGACAGAACTACTGACTAACTACCACAACTTGGTTTACTATTTATAAAATATAATAATGTAGGGTTACCTGGAACTTGAAATAGGCCACCCGGCCTGAATCCACAATTGGTAGTAGTTTAGTCAGTAGTTTAATCGTGGATGTACACTGTATAGTGATGAATCCATTAAAGATTTGATTTGACAGTTTTGGGTCTGCCTCACAATACGAAGTTCCTGCAGTCCTGTGTTCAAATCCAGGCTCGGGATCTTTCTGTGTGGAGTTTGCATGTCCTCCCCGTGAATGCGTGGGTTCCCTCCGGGTACTCCGGCTTCCTCCCACTTCCAAAGACATGCACCTGGGGATAGGTTGATTGGCAACACTAAATTGGCCTTAGTGTGTGAATGTGAGTGTGAATGTTGTCTGTCTATCTGTGTTGGCCCTGCGATGAGGTGGCGACTTGTCCAGGGTGTACCCTGCCTTCCGCCCGATTGTAGCTGAGATAGGCGCCAGCGTCCCCCGCGAAAGGGAATAAGCGGTAGAAAATGGATGGATGGATGGGTGATTTCCTTCTTTGCATGAAAGTTTAAAAGTAGCATATATTAGTGCAGTATGAAGAAGAATGTTTTAATGTAGTCACATAGAATCATAATACTGCTGTGATTATATGTATGAAGTGTTCATTCAAGGCTAAGGCAAAATATTGTACTATATATCGTATCGCGATATTGCCTAAAAATATCGCGGTAATAAGAAAAGGCAATATCGCCCAGCCCTACTTCCCGGTATAATGGGGGAGTCGGCAAGTATGCAGCTGAGCCACATCAGAGTGATCCAAGAGCCGCATGCGGCTCCGGGGACGCAGGTTGCCGACCTCTGGTATAACGATACACCACAGTAATATCGACTATATTTATTTTGTTATATAAAAGTTATGTTATTGTGAGGTTTCTCATGTATGGGCTATAACCGTATTTTGAGATAGACAACGTTTTAGAACCATGAAGCAGTAATAAATGAGTGCCAACCAAATAGGATCTTTACAATTATTGTGGTGTGTTTGGGGCTTCACAGTGGAAGAGGGGTTAGTGCGTCTGCCTCACAATACGAAGGTCCTGCAGTCCTGGGTACAATCCCAGGCTCGGGATCTTTCTGTGTGGAGTTTGCATGTCCTCCCCGTGAATGCTTGGGTTCTCTGCGGGTACTCCGGCTTCCTCTCACTTCCAAAGACATGCACCTGGGGATAGGTTGATTGGCAACACTAAATTGGCCTTAGTGCAGTGGTTCTTAACCTGGGTTCGATCGAACCCTAGGGGTTCGGTGAGTCGGCCTCAGGGGTTCGGTGGAGCCTTTGCCACGGAGGTAAAGACACATCCGACTTATTGTGTAAATAAAAACTTCTCCCAATCGGCGTATTATGGAGACCCCCAAACAATGTTCCCTCTAATTTTCCATCTGATTTGCAGGTTGTTTGATTGATTGATTTAAACTTTTACTCGCAGATTGCAAAGGAAGCGAATATATTATATGAAACAGTTCAGTTTACACAGTACAGTACATATTCTGTACAATTGACCACTAAATGGTAACACCCAAATAAGTTTTTCAACTTGTTTAAGTTGGGGTCCACGTTAATCAATTCATAGTAATGTGTGTAAGGTGTGTAATTTGTTGTGAGTTCATGCACCGTGTTGGTTTTGTTCTTTGAACAAGGTGATGTTCACGCACGGTTCATTTTGTGCACTGGCAAAAAAAAACATGACTTTTTCTTGAATTTGAAAAAAAAAGAGACATTTTATTTTTCACTATAGGGTTCGGGGAATGCGCATATGAAACGGGTGGGGTTCGGTACCTCCAACAATGTTAAGAACCACTGCCCTAGTGTGTGAATGTGAGTGTGAATGTTGTGTATCTGTGTTGGCCCTGTGATGAGGAAGCGACTTGTCCAGGGTGTACCCCGCCTTCCGCCCGATTGTAGCTGAGATGCAGTAGGAAATGGATGAATGGTTGTTGTGTTTGATGCCATGAAACTTTGCAGGTGTTTATTTTATTTTTTTAAATACTAAAAACATTTCACTATTTGCTTTAACACCAACACGGTTATGTACCTCTCACGTTGTCACAAACCTACCTGCGTCTTTTCGGAAAGCTCCCTTTTCTGTGCGTTTTTTCGGGCTTTAGCCTGCAGTGGCGCAGAGGTGCTGACATGTTTGCTTGGAACATTCCGCCTGCCCGCCAAGGTGAGTTCTCTCTCTGCCAACACACATGTAAGTCCCGAAGGTCTTCTGTGAAGTAGCCGGAGCCGAACTCTGGATAATGTTGCTAGCATTCGGTCGTTTAGAAGTAGAATGATACTCTTTTTGTATGACAACTAGTTGTATCAATTAATAGGCCGGAGTATTGCGCCGCCAAACCTAAAATGCTTTAACTACTTGGAACGGAAATTCTATTATGACAGACTCGGGTACGGGAAGTAAAAGGGGACCAAACCCGCCTCGTTGAATGTTTACTGCCATCCTGCGGATTGTTTGAGGTATGACATGCACCATGAGCGCTGAGAGACACAGCGGTATAAGTTTAAAGGCCTACTGAAACCCACTATTACCCACCACGCAGTCTGATAGTTTATATATCAATGATGAAATATTAACATTGCAACACATGCTAATACGGCCTTTTTAGTTGACTAAATTACAATTATAAATTTTCCGGGAGTTTCGTCTTGAAAACGTTGTGTAATGATGACGTGTACGCTAGACGTCACGGGTTTTAAGGAAATATTAGCACTGCACACACACACAGCTAAAAGTCGTCTGCTTTAACGGCATAATAAGACAGTATTTTGGAGATCTGTGTTGCTGAATCTTTTGCAATTTGTTCAATTAATATTGAAGAAGTCACAGTAGAATCATGGCGTTGGGAAGCTTTAGCCTTTAGCCACACAAACACACAGTGATTCCTTGTTTACAATTCCTGTAGGTGAAACTTTACTATGAAACAGAGCGCGGTCAAGCCAACATGAATCACGACGGAATGTCAACCAGCAGGTTTCGGTGAGAAAATTGTCGTAAAAAGTCGCTTCTTACCGGAGAAAAGCTGAGTTTGTGCCGTCCATAAAGCTGCCGTCGACTCCCCTGAGACACTGCGCGTCAAGACACTCGTGGACATACACCTCCGACTATCAGGTACTATTTAACTCACTAAAACACTAGCAACACAATAGAAAGATAAGGGATTTCCCAGAATTATCCCAGTAAATGTCTCTAAAAACATCGGAATTTCCCAATGCAATCGCGTTTTTTTTTAACTTGTTTTTTTTAGTATTTTATTTTTTTTTCTAGTCCGTCGCTATCAATATCCTCAAACACAAATCTTTCATCCTTGCTCAAATTAATGGGGAAATTGTCGTTTTCTCGGTCCGAATAGCACTTTTTGTTGGAGGCTCCCATTAAAAACAATGTGAATATGTGAGGAGCCCCCGCACGTGTGACGTCATCGTCTGCGACTTCCGGTAGAGGCAGGGCTTTTCTCTTAACACCGAAAGTTGCGAACTTTATCATCGATGTTCTCTACTAAATCTTTTCAGCAAAAATATGGCAATATCGCAAAATGATCAAGTATGACACATAGAATGGACCCGCTATCCCCGTTTAAATAAGAACATTTCATTTCAGTAGGCCTTTAAGAGGATCCAGAAATATAGGATATTATACTTGAAACAGTATTTCGGCCAAGTGGTAATTATGACCTTTTTTTCAACTAAATAAAATTTATATCAGCTTGAAGAGAATAATATTTCATGTGTTTCATATGCAGTGTGCAGTTCATGTTTTCACTGTGACAAACAATGACAAGCTTACGGTGCATCCGGAAAATATTCACAGCATGTTATTTTCTTCCATAGTTTGTTATGTTTACAGCCTTTTTGCAAAATGGAAAAAATTAACTGTTGTCCTGTGGCGGGCACTAGGACCATGCTCACACGCAGCAGGATAGGTGTGGTTTGTGTCTGTTTAGACACACTTTAAACGTACTTGTTGTGTTATGTGATATTCAGTTCTTATGTTGGCAGTCTTGCAATAAATACCTGAAAGAAACAATGCTGTCTTTTTTGCATTTGCCACATTGGTGACCCCGACGTGATCCAATGTGGCAAATGCAAGAAACACAGCATTGTTTTTTTCAGGTCTTTATTGCAAGACTGCCAACATAAGAACTGAAGATCACACAACACAACAAGTACTTTTAAAGTGTGTCCAAACAGACACAAACCGCACCCATCCTGCTGAGTGTGAGCATGGTCCTAGTGCCCGCCACAGTCCTCAAAATTCTACATACAATACCCCATAATGGCATTGTGAAAATGCCATCCATCCATCCATTCTCTACCGCTTATTCCCTTTGAGGTCGCGGGGGGCGCTGGTGCCTATCTCAGCTACAATTGGGCGGAAGGTGGGGTAAACAAGGGACGGCGTGGCGCAGTGGAAGAGTGGCCGTGCGTAACCCAAGGGTCCCTGGTTCAATCCCCACCTAGTACCAACCTCGTCATGCCCGTTGTGTCCTGAGCAAGACACTTCACCCTTGCTCCTGATGGGTGCTGGTTAGCGCCTTGCATGGCAGCTCCCTCCATCAGTGTGTGAATGTGTGTGTGAATGGGTAAATGTGGAAGTAGTGTCAAAGCACTTTGAGTACCTTGAAGGTAGAAAAGCGCTATACAAGTACCACCCATTTATCATTTATTTATTTACACCCTGGACAAGTCACCACCTCATCGCAGGGCCAACACAGATAGACGGACAACATTCACACACTAGGGCCAATTTAGTGTTGCCGATCAACCTATTGTGAAAATACATTTAAAAACAATAAAAAATAAATGGTACACTAGTATTCATAATCTTTGTTCAATACTTTGTTGATGCACCTTTGGCAGCAATTGCATTCTCAAGTATTTTTGAAATAGATGCCCCAAACTGCTTACCACACCTATTTCTGGACAGTATTGCCCATTCCTCTCTGTGGCACCTCTCCACCCCCATCAGGTTGGATGGCAAGCATTGGTTTTCATTCAGGATTTCTCTGCACATTGCTGCATTCATCTTTCCCTTTACACTTATTAGTGTCCCAGTTCCTGCCACTAAAAAACATTCCCACAGCATGATTTTGCCATCTGCATGCTTCATTGTATGGATGTACTTGTTCTGGAAATGAGTAGTGCCTGGTTTCCTCCAAACATGATGCCCGGCTTTTACTCCAAAGAGTACAATTTTTGTCTCATCAGTCCTGCTTGTCTTTTTCAATTGCCAGCTTTAGTTGCCACAGAGCGTAAACACAGCACCTTGGACACAAGCTGCTCGGCGTCTGGTCGCCATTCCACCACTTCTCCTTCATCCTTGAAAGCCACAAATTTATGGTTTTCGTGGAACACAAACCCCTCGCATACTCCATGTTCTAGGTCAGGGGTGCCCATTACGTCGATCGCGATCGACTGGTCGATCTCGGAGGGTGTGTCAGTCGATCTCAAGCCAGGCATTAAAAAATAGACATAAAAATGAGCAATCATCAATCATACCAAGACTTCACTTTCGTCAGTTGTTTGACATTCTCGGCACCCGAGGATCTTGTGAGATGATGCTGGCTGCTGCAAGCTCATATTTAAGAAAAAAATCACTAACAGGGCGGACGCAGAGAAACACATTTTATTTCTAGAGACTCCGTACCTACTGTCAAAACTCTAAAGACCGACTGCACAGTTCCTGTCTTCACCATAAAATACCTGTTTCATCCTGCCTGTGCTAACAAAATAAGAGTCTCAGAAAGCTAGCGTGCACAAGCTAGCAAGCTACGGAGTTTGATGCCAATGTATTTCTCCCCCGCCCTCAGCGACCGCTTTCTCACTTGCTTGCCCACCCGCACTCTCACTGACGTGACTCACCTGCTGCCAGACATTAAAGGGCCACACACATATGCTACTCTCATAACAAAGTGTTTAAAAACGAGTATGCAAGTTGGACAAATGAGATGCCAAATCCAACCACTTTCATGTGGTATTGGACAGAAAGGAGGACTTTTTTTTTCCTCCATTTGAAAATGCGGACGTTATCAGCACCACTGTCTAATTCCAATCAATGCAAGTCATCAGAATCAAATACACCAACTTATATTATTGTCTTCATGAAAGAAAGGAATCTATGTGTGTTAAACATGCTTGTATTATCATTAACCACCATTAACTTGTTAACAAAAATGTCTCTTTCATAAATAAATAAATATAAATTATAAATAGGAATGAGGTAGATCTCCTCGACTTGGTCAATTGAAAAGTAGCTCGCCTGCAGAAAAAGTGTGAGCGCCCCTGTTCTAGCTGGCCGAGCTGTGGTCTGCCCACCAACAACGCCAACTGTCGTTCATCTCGGAGTACACCACAGACATCCGACACATCATGGGCAAGACCAACGTGGTCACGGACTGCCTCTCCGGAGGAACCGTCAGCACGGTGTAGATAGGTCTGTACTTCTCGCGTACGGGTGTATAACAGGCCACTGACCGCAAGATTCAGGGGTTCGGGCACTGGACTGCACCAGAAAGAAATCACGGTCCGTGACTCAGGAGTCAGGCTGTGGTCCGATCTCTCAACTGGCCAGCCTAGGCATGGCTGGTGGCGCAGAAGTTTGTCTGTAGAGGGCTGAAAAAGTACCTAGTTTGACTCATGTGTGGCCTGTCAAGTCGCAAAAGTGCACCGCCAAAAACAAGGCCTTGTTGCAGCAATGTGCTGTTCCCGAGAGGCAGGTTCGACCATGTCAACATCAACTTAGTGGGCTCACTCGCCCCTTTGCTTGGTTTCACCGACCTCATTACTCTCACAAAGAATTACCAATGCACGTTCCGTTACTCGCCTAGTAAATATCATCAGATGAGAACCCTAATAGACGTGGTTTAAATGTTTTAATGATGTTAGTTACACAGTTAGCATTGAGGGGTGAAATCCTACATTTGTTAAATCTCAGTTTGCTTGTTTAATGATTTCTTCATGCATGCGTGGGTTTTCTCCAAGTTCTCCTCTATAGTCCCAAAACATTTAAACTGTGCACAGGTGTGAATGGTAGTGTGTCTGTTTGTGTCCTGTAATTGACTGGCAACCAGTCCAGTGTGTATCTTGCCTGTCGCCCCTAAGTAAGATATAATAGGTTCTAGCTCATTGGTATCATAATGAGGACAAGCGGTATTGTGCTGTTTGTTACACCCCTAACTGTGGATGCATGTTAGCATCCCATGACAATTGGATAGATGTACAGCAGATAGTGACAACACATAATCATATCAGAGTCTGACAAACACATACAAACCTCAAGTCAGGTTTTAGGACCTTTCGAACACTTAAATGATAAATCGGTTGTACTTGTATAGCACTTTTCTACCTTCAAGGTACTCAAAGCGCTTTGGCACTACTTCCACGTTTACCCATTCACACACACATTCAAACACTGATGGAGGGAGCTGCCATGCAAGGCGCTAACCAGCACCCATCAGGAGCAAGGGTGAAGTGTCTTGCTCAGGACACAACGGACGTGACGAGGTTGGTACTAGGTGGGGATTGAACCAGGGACCCTCGGGTTGCACACGGCCACTCTACCACTGTGCCACGCCGTCCCCACTTCATAGTCAATAGAACCCGGATTTACCTTTTTGTGATGTTGAACAATGTCACCAACAAAGTAAACACAAAGCTTGCTTTTTCAATCAGTTTTATCAGGGAGAAATACATTTTACTGCTGACATCCCTTTTTTTTTTAAAGACTCTTTAGAAGAAAATAAAAATTATTCCTAAGGAAACACAATAAATGCAGTGGTTAAAGGTAAAGGCAAGTACAAAGGCAATTACAGAGCAGAAAAAGCAACAATGAAACAAATTGCTTATAGTGTCTACTAAATTAAATTCCGTTTACTAAATTATATAAATATGGCCAGTCATTTTTTAAGGATATGGCCTAAGTTTTGGAATGATTTGCTATACGAAATTAAAAAAAACTCAAAGTGACCTGAAAACATGCAAATTAGTCGATTGGCTACAAACCTTATATATACAACACTTGTACACATGATATTATGGCATTGCCTGTGTTAAATATATGCAATAATGTGCATTGCATCGTCCTGGATGGATAAACAGGAAAACAAAAATACACTATTTTAAGAATCCCAAATAGAAAGGTTCCAATAGTTGCTAGACCCGATTAGCATAGAAAACCTGTTGAGAAAAAAAAACAGTACTGTTTTTTGTCACATACATAAAACAACAACACAAAATTAAATAATGAAAAATAATTAAACTTATTTAATGAAATGCATCAGATGTCACTTTTCAACCAAACTCCGACTGGAGCTGCCTTCTTACTTCCATCCAGCGATCAGGAAACCAAAGTGTACTTTATTGTTGATAACTTCCGTACTGACCCTGTAATATGAAACATTTCAACGAGGATGAGTTTGGAGAGTTTAGATACTGTTCCACTTACTCTGAGTCAACCTTGGTCATCGAGTCTGTATTGAATTCTACACTATGTAGTTATACTTGATGGGCCCTGTTCTCCCGTGTAGTTAAATGTGACCTATGATTAATTTAGTCTTTTTTGACTTATGCATGTTATTCCAAAGTTGAATACTTGTGTTAAACAATGTCGAAGCATTAAATCATAAAGTTCATGCAATATAGGCATTATTTTCGCAGGGTTTGGCAGTTGCTACAAGATGACGTCAAGGCGAGCTGGATGAACTGATTTGGACATCAACTCTAGCTCTCATCCAGAGGGAGAGGAGCTCCTCCCCTCTGCTTCGGGCAATGAGGAAACACAAAAAAAGGTAGGATAAAGTATTTTATAATCTTTTCATGCACAACATGCAACATGTAGTCATGTAAATTCTGCCAAAAGCAGCTTTCTTATGCAGCTAGTCTGCAGATATACCTAATGACATAACCGGTGAATCTATATAAGGTTTTTGAAGTTTATTATCAACTGTGTCATGAAAAAAAAAGTGGTGACGACTTTAAGACAAATATTTAAAAAGCATACATTTTTTTAAAGGCCTACTGAAATGAGATTTTCTTATTCAAACGGGAATAGCAGGTTCATTCTATGTGTCATTCTTGATCATTTCGGGGCATAATGCCATATTTTTGCTGAAAGGATTTAGTAGAGAACATCGACGATAAAGTTCGCAACTTTTGGTCGCTAATAGAAAAGCCCTGCCTGTACCGGAAGTATGTGCTCGTGACGTCACTGGTTGTAGAGGTCCACACATATTCCCATTGTTTTTAATGGGAGACACTAGCAGTAAGAGCTATTCGGACCGAGAAAGCGACAATTTCCCCATTAATTTGAGCGAGGATGAAAGATTTGTGAATTAAGATATTGATGGTAAAGGAATAGAAAAAAAAAAAGCGACAGCAGTGTGAGCATTTCAGATGTAATTAGACACATTTACTAGAATAATTCTGAAAGATCCTTTATCTGCTTATTGTTTTAATAGTGTTTTAGTTAGATTTTAAAGATTGTAAAAGATTGTAAAGACATACCTCGAGGTCGGATGGCTGCGATGAACATGAAGTGTCTCAGAGAGAGACTGCTACAGGACGAAAAATAATCCAATGATATCTCCGGTAAGATATATATCACAATTTCCCCATCCAAAAACATGCTGGTTGACGTAGAGAAAACATGTTCGCTTGACCGCTCCGCTTTACAACAAACAAAGAAAAATCGTCTGTTTCTCTGTGCTAAAGACAGCTGCAATACACCGCTTTCCACCGACAGCATTGTTCTTTATAGTCTCCATTGTTAAATGAACAAATTGCAAAAGATTCAGCAACACAGATGTCCAAAATACTGTGTAATTATGCGATTAAAGCAGACGACTTTTAGCCGCGAGTGGTGCAGCTGCTAATATTTCCTGACAGTCAGTGACGTCACGCGTACACGTCATCATTCCGCGACGTTTTCAACAAGAAACTCGCGGGAAATTTACAATTGCAATTTGGTAAACTAAACAGGCTGTATTGGCATGTGTTGCAATGTTAATATTTCATCATTGATTTATAAACTATCAGACTGCGTGGTCAGTAGTGGTGGGATTCAGAAGGCTTTGAAAAGATCAGTTAGATTTAATTTTGAAGAGGATGGGGTGTGGTTTCAATCGCAATCTGGATATTCCTCCACAAATGGCCAGCTTGCAGACAGACTTAAAAAACAGGTTACAAAAGTGACACAAAGCTGATCCAAAACAGTTTTCATATACCACAAGGAAGAGTTTTGAATGTAAAAAAAAACATCATAAGTCCTCTTTTATTGGGCCATATTATGATTTTTTTCTACATTTAAAAACACTTCCTTGTGGTCTACATAACATGTAATGGTGGTTCTTTGGTCAACATTTTGCATGGATTATGTTTTACAGACCATCTTCAAACCACTTTCTGACCGTCTCTTCAGGATGCGCTGTTTTGTGGGCTGTCTTATTTTAGAGCCTCCACTTTGAATGCATTTTCTCCCCGTCATCCATGTTTTAGTTTTTTGCACTTCCATATCGTGGTTTATTGACAGATATAAGTTAGAACTACAGTATACGCTACTTTGTTTTAGAAATGGCAACAGCAGAGGATGCATGTGCATGTATGAACTAGACTGCCCCACAACAGTATAAAGAATAAGAAGGAGCTTACAGACTACAGCAGGGGTCACCAACCTTTTTGAAACCAAGAGCTACTTCTTGGGTACTGATTAATGCGAAGGGCTACCAGTTTGATACACACTTAAATAAATTCCCAGGAATAGCCAATTTGCTCAGTTTACCTTTAATAAATAAATCTATAAATATAAAAAAATTCCATCGTACATTTTTTTTCCTTTTACCGAAGGTTTTTTGTAGAGAATAAATGATGAAAAAACACTTAATTGGACGGTTTAAAAGAGGAGAAAACATGAAAAAAAAATTTTTAATTTGGAAACATAGTTTATCTTCAATTTCGACTCTTTAAAAGTCAAAATTCAACCGAAAAAAATGAAGAGAAAAACTAGCTAATTTGAATCTTTCTGAAAAAAATAAAAAAATAATTTATGGAACATCATTAGTAATTGTTCCTGATTAAGATTAATTTTAGAATTTTGATGACATGTTTTAAATCCAGTCTGCACTTTGTTAGAATATATAACAAATTGGACCAAGCTATATTTATAACAAAGACAAATCATTATTTCTTCTACATTTTCCAGAATCAAACTTTTTAAATAAATTCAAAAGACTGTAAAATACGATTTAAATTTGATGCTACAGATTTTCTAGATTTTCTAGAATAATTTTTTTTCAAATTCAATCATAATAAGTTTGAAGAAATATTTCACAAATATTCTTCGTCGAAAAAAACAGAAGCTAAAATGAAGAATTAAATTAAAATGTATTTATTCTTTTCAATAAAAAAACAAAAATTTACTTGAAAATTGATTCGAATTGTCAGGAAAGAACAGGAAGGAATTTAAAAGGTAAAAAGGTACATGTGTTTTAAAATCCTAAAATCATTTTTAAGGTTGTATTTTTTCTCTAAAACTGTCTTTCTGAAAGTTATAAGAAGCAAAGTAAAAAAAATAAATACATTTTTTTAAACAAGTGAAGACCAAGTCTTTCAAATATTTTTCCTTGGATTTTCTAATTCTATTTGAGTTTTTTCTCTCTTAGAAGTAAAAATGTTGACGAGCTTGCTAGTAAATAAATACAATTTAAAAAAAAGAGGCAGCTCACTGGTAAGTGCTGCTATTTGAGCTATTTTTAGAACAGGCCAGCGGGCGACTCATCTGGTCCTTACGGGCTACCTGGTGCCCGCGGGCACCGCGTTGATGACCCCTGGTCAACAGCGTGGGACTACAATGGCGGACTCAGACAAAGATCTTCAGTAAGGAAAGTTGGTTTTGCATCATAGACCTCCATTAAGTCCGTCACTGCACGCCTTCATCCAAGATGCACACTTTTCAATAAGACTATCACATCTATTCTGGTCGCTTCAAATGAGACACCTGGAAACATCCATTGAAATAAGGATAAAAGGACCATGATCAAAATGCACATTGTTGTCTGTGAGTGCGACCACAGTGTAAAGGGACTACACGTATCGGCCGTATTTGAACATTCTGGTACTAATGGATGTCCAATCATACAAGTGAAGTGAATTATATTTATATAGCGCTTTTCTCTAGTGACTCAAAGAGCTTTACATAGTGAAACCCAATATCTAAGTTACATTTAAACCAGTGTGCGTGGCACTGGGAGCACGTGGGTAAAAGTGTCTTGCCCAAGGACACAACGGCAGTGACTAGGGGAATCGAACCTGCAACCCTCAAGTTGCTGGCATGGCCACTCTACCAACCGAGCTATACCGCCCCATGATTTTAATCTTTACTGTGATCATTGAACTATGTCAAATAGAAAATTAATATATAATGTAGCATCTATCAACCGATTTAATAGATTTCTTTTTTTTACATCAAACTGTCACTCTCTCCCTTTCTAGCACAAGCACACAAAAACAAACCCACTCTCACATACACACACACACACACACACACACACACACACGCACGCACTAACAAACTGCTGTATAGCCCCTCTGACTGGTCACAGCTTCACCGACATTTGTACTAAACAGAACACAAATAACATCAGGGTGGCTGTAATAACAAGTGAAATAAAGTTACATACCTGTTGCGTGCATACACAACACACGCTACCTCACCATGGCAACACAAACACATGACAAGCACGGCAGAGATTGATTCAGCCTTTTCAAATTCAAAGTTTAGATCTTTTTCATAGACTTCAATGACGTTAACAAGTATTAATAAAACTCCATGTTCTAAGATTTTTACATGGACGAAAAAAGGTTTCATGGTAAAACCCGCCTCATTTGTTAGAGGCCTTCCTGATTTACACACTGGGACCTTAATTATACTGGATGGGATAATAAGAGAAACGTGCTTAACAAAACACTGAAATGGAAACAGGAGAATAGGTCCTAAATGAGTATCATTCCTGAAAGTGTCTTTTTTCATGTCAAAAATAGTTACTAATCAGCATCTCTTCCAGCTAAAGGAGGGGTCACCAACCTTTTTGAAACCAAGAGCTACTTCTTGGGTACTGATTAATGCGAAGGGCTACCAGTTTGATACAAACTTAAATAAATTGCCAGAAATAGCCAATTTGATCAATTTACCGTTAATAAATAAATCTACATATATATATAAAAAAAGGGTATTTCTGTCTGTCATTCCGTCGTACATTTTTTTTCCTTTTACTGAAGGTTTTTTGTAGAGAATAAATGATGAAAAAAACACTTAATTGAATGGTTTAAAAGACGAGAAAAAATGAAAATTACATTTTGAAATCTTCAATTTCGACTCTTTAAAATTCAAAATTCAACCGAAAAAAATGGAGAGAAAAACTAGCTAATTTGAATCTTTTTGAAAAAATTTAAAAAATAAAGTATGGAACATCATTACAAATTTTTCCTGATAAAGATTAATTTTAAAATTTTGATGACATGTTTTAAATAGGTTAAAATCCAATCTGCACTTTCTTAGAATATATAACAAATTGGACCAAGCTATATTTCTAACAAAGACAAATCATTATTTCGTCTAGATTTTCCAGAACAAAAATTTTAAAAGAAATCTAAAAGACTTTGAAATAGGATTTAAATTTGATTCTACAGATTTTCTAGATTTGCCAGGATATATATATTTTTTTATTTTAATCATGAGTTTGAAGAAATATTTCACAAATATTCTTCTCCAAAAATACAGAAGCTAAAATGAAGAATTAAATTAACATGTATCCATTATTCTTTACAATAATAATAAAAAATAATAATATTTGAACATTGATTTAAATTGTCAGGAAAGAAGAGGAAGGAATTTAAAAAGGTAAAAAGGTATTTGTGTTTAAAAATCCTGAAAATAATTTTTAAGGTATATTTTTTCTCTAAAATTGTCTTTCTGAAAGTTATAAGAAGCAAAGTAAAAAATAAATGAATGTATTCAAACAAGTGAAGACCATGTCTTTAAAATATTTTCTTGGATTTTCAAATTCTATTTGAGTTTTGTCTCTCTTAGAATTAAAAATGTCGAGCAAAGCGAGACCAGCTTGCTAGTAAATAAATAAGATTTAAAAAATAGGCAGCTCACTGGTAAGTGCTGCTATTTGAGCTATTTTTTAGAACAGGCCAGCGGGCGACTCATCTGGTCCTTACGGGCTACCTGGTGCCCGCGGGCACCGCGTTGGTGACCCCTGAGCTAAAGGAAACATATTTGAGGTACATTAACAGTTTGTCCACTTGTTCACGTTTTGATAATTCAAGCAAAAATGCATTTGACTTAAAATGTTGTCCCTCATGGTATAGAAACAAATATAAAGGAATAATACATGTGTAAATTATTTACCTGTTCATAGTTAAATGGCCTCTGCGCCTGTGCTCCTAGTCCTCCTTGGGAAGAGCGGTAAGACCCGAACTGTTGGCTTTGACATTGCTGATATTGAGAATACTCTGAGGATCCACCCTGGCCAGGTCCTACAGTGTATAACGTTCAATCACTTCATTCATTCATTTGCATTTCGCACACAAAAGGTGGTGCTCCAAACCGTATCCCTGTGGCGGCCCACTATAGCCTTGCTGAGAAGAATACTGCTGCTGGCTGAAAGGCTGCTGATCAGAAGCCTGCTGATATTTAGACTGCTGCTGACTGAACTGCGGGTTTCCTGCGCGATCAAAGATAAAAACTCCCATGTGAATGATTCATTCTGTCAGTTGAACGCACACATGTATGCTACCTCCTTCGTAGTAATGCTGTGAAGACTCATCCAAGGATCTCTCGTAGCTCTGCTCACCGTATGATGGCTGCTGATACGAGTATTCACCATGACCTGCCAAGTACGACATTCAATATATGCAAAAACGACTCTGAAATTGTAAGTAAGGCCTGTTTAAGCCAAAGCTAGTACAAACCCCGTTTCCATATGAGTTGGGAAATTGTGTTAAATGTAAATATAAACGGAATGCAATGATTTGCAAATCATTTTCAACCCATATTCTGTTGAATATGCTACAAAGACAACATATTTGATGTTCAAACTGATAAACACTTTTTTTTGTGCAAATAATCATTAACTTTAGAATTTGATGCCGGCAACATGTGACAAAGAAGTTGGGAAAAGTAGCAATAAATACTGATAAAGTTAAAGAATTCTCCTCAGACGCTTATTTGGAACGTCCCACAGGTGTGCAGGCTAATTGGGAACAGGTGGGTGCCATGATTGGGTATAAAAGCAGTTTCCGTGGAATGCTCAGTCATTCAGAAACAAGGATTGGGAAACGGTCACCACTTTGTAAACAAATGCGTGAGCAAATAGTCAAACAGTTTAAAAACAACATTTCTCAACGGACTACTGCAAGGAATTTAGGAATTTCACCATCTACGGTCCGTAATACCATCAAAAGGTATAGAGAATCTGGAGAAATCACTGCACGTAAGCGATGATATTACGGACCGTTTATCCCTCAGGCGGTACGGCATCAAAATCAGACATCAGTGTGTAAAGGATATCACCACATGGGCTCAGGAACACTTCAGAAAACCACTGTCAGTAACTACAGTTTGTCGCTACATCGGTAAGTGCAAGTTAAAACTACTATGCAAAGCCAAAGCCATTTATCAACGACACCCAGAAACTCCGCCGGCTTCGCTGGGCCCGAGCTCAGCTAAGATAGACTGATGCAAAGTGAAAAAGTGTTATGTGGTCTGACGAGTCCACTTTTCAAATATTTTTTGGGAAACGGTGAACGTCGTGTCCTTCGGATCAAAGAGGAAAAGAACCATCAGCACTGTTCTAGGTGCAAAGTTGAAACGCCAGCATCTGTAATGGTATGGGGGTTTACTAGTGGCGAAGGCATTGCTAACTTACACATCTGTGAAGGCACCATTAATGCTGAAAGGTACATACAGGTTTTGGAACAACATATGTTGTCATCCAAGCAACGTTATCATAGACGCCCTTGCTTATTTCAGCAAGACAATGCCAAGTCACTTGTTACAACAGCATGGCTACATAGTGTAAGAGTGTAGGTACGAGACTGGCTTGCCTGTAGTCCAGACCTGTCTCCCATTGAAAATGTGTGGCGCATTATGAAGCCTAAAATACCACAACGGACACCCTGGACTGTTGAACAACTTAAGCTGTACATAAAACGAGAATGGGAAATAATTCCACCTGAAAAGCTTCAAAAATGTGTTTCCTCAGTTCCCAAACGTTTATTGAGTGTTGTTAAAAGAAAAGGTGATGTAACACAGTGGTGAACATGTCCTTTCCCAACTACTTTGGCACGTGTTGCAGCCATGAAATTCTAAGTTAATTATTATTTGCACAAAAAAAAAAGTTTATGATTTGAACATCAAATATATTATCTTTGTATTGTATTCAATTGAATATGCGTTGAAAAGTATTTGCAAATCATTGTATTCCGTTTGTATTTCCCAACTCATATGGAAACAGGATTTGTAGATCGTGTCTCTAAGAGTATGAAATACTAATTCGTGCTCTGGAGTAGCGGCAATAATTTAACATTGTCAATGTAGCCAAATCAAACTACCTATTTGAATCAACTTGTTTTATTTTTTAACTGAGAAGTTTTAGTTTGGAGACATTTTGTAACAGTTTGTGTCAGGTGTTTAGGAAATCCTGCCAGTAGGATTATTGATTATAGCCATGTGATCAAATGCCAATAAGTTTGTTGAGAACTCTTACAGTTAGTTTCAGGGGCGTGGTGGGTAGGGGACGTAGGACGTAGGCACAAACTGGCAGCCACACTTCCGTCAGCTACAAATGTAGCTTACCACCAACAGGTGTGAATGTGGAGTTAATGAATGATGGGTTCTCACTTTTCTGTGAGCGCTTTGAGTATCTTATAGAAAAGTGCTACATAAATCTAATCAATTATAATTAGACAACGAACACAATATTGTGGCCATAATTGTAGTTCTGTTGCGTGACCTTGACTACAATGATCTTAAACAATTTACAGGTTCAATATTTTAAGTTGAGTATATGAATGACGAAATGTAGAGCACAAATGCGTATATTTTTTCCTCAATGACACTTTCTTGGCACCAATCTTTCACAACACGTACATAAGCAAAATCAACACCGTCCTTTTTTTCCAGCCTTTAGAGTTCCTCTACCACAGGGGTCACCAACCTTTTTGAAACCAAGAGCTACTTCTTGGGTACTGGTTAATGCGAAGGGCTACCAGTTTGATACACTCTTAAATAAATTGCCAGAAATAGCCAATTTGCTCAATTTACCTTTAATAAATAAATCTACATATATTAAAAAAAAGGGGTATTTCTGTCTGTCATTCCGTCGTACATTTTTTTCCTTTTACAGAAGGTTTTTTGTAGAGAATAAATGATGAAAAAAACACATGATTGAACGGTTTAAAAGAAGAGAAAAAGCGAAAAAAATTAAAATTACATTTTGAAACATAGTTTATCTTCAATTTTGATACTTTAAAATTCAAAATTCAACCGGAAAAAATTAAGAGAAAAACTAGCTAATTTTAATCTTTTTAAAAAAATAAAAAAAATAATTTATGGAACATCATTACAAATTTTTCCTGAGAAAGATACATTTTAAATTTTGATGACATATTTTAAATAAGTTAAAATCCAATCTGCACTTTGTTAGAATACATAACAAATTGGACCAAGCTATATTTCTAACAAGGACAAATCATTATTTCGTCTAGATTTTCCAGAACAAACATTTAAAAAGAAATCTAAAAGACTTTGAAATATGATTTAAATTTGATTCTACAGATTTTCTAGATTTTCCAGGATATATATTTTTTTAATTTTAATCATAATAAGTTTGAAAAAATATTTCACAAATATTCTTCGTTAAAAAAACAGAAGCTAAAATGAAGAATTAAATTAACATGTATTCATTATTCTTTACAATAATAATAATAAAAAAGAATACTTGAACATTGATTTAAATTGTCAGGAAAGAAGAGGAAGGAATTTAAAAGGTAAAAAGGTATATGTGTTTAAAAATCTGAAAATCATTTGTAAGGTTGTAGTTTTTCTCTAAAATTCTCTTTCTGAAAATTATAAGAATCAAAGTAAAAAAATAAATGTATTTAAACAAGTGAAGAACAAGTCTTTAAAATATTTTCTTGGATTTTCAAATTCTATTTGAGTTTTGTCTTTCTTAGAATTAAAAATGTCGAGCAAAGCGAGACCAGCTTGCTTGTAAATAAATAAAATTCAGAAAATAGAGGCAGCTCACTGGTAAGTGCTTCTATTTGAGCTATTTTTAGAACAGGCCAGCGGGCCACTCATCTGGTCCTTACGGGCTACCTGGTGCCCGCGGGCACCGCGTTGGTGACCCCTGCTCTATCACATCCAAAGAACCCTGGGCCCTCAAAACATCTCTCCAGCTTTGTCTGAAATCTGAAATTTTGGCAAACCAAAGGGGACAGTATGGACACAGACACAGTTTTCCTCTCCCACATTGGGGGAGAAAGGTAACGAGTCGCCAATGTTGATGCTTAATACGGCACCAAGTAGAAAGGTCATGTTGTGTGTATTTGAAAGCTGTGTGAATGAAGTTTATGGCTGTGAGAGATTACCATCAGGGTAATACTGCTGGTTTATGGGCTCGCTGGAGCTCTGAGTGTGTCCATAGTGCTCTCCGTAGAATTCGTTCTGTCCCGAGTACTGCTGTGCAGATCCTGCGAAGACAGGCAACACCATGATTGGTCAAGCAGATGGTCGGAGTAAAATGTAGTGCCAGGACTTTTATGAGTTTACAAATAATGTATAGTGAAGTATGTGTAATGTGTGTAACAAATATTCGATACAGTGGTACTTCAAGTTAAGAGCGTTTTGTGATTAGAACTTAGGACTGGCTAATTGTTATGCTTTGCCAATAGTATGCCAAGTGTGTTATAGAACTAAGAATTGTAAGTTGAGGTACTATTGTATTCAAATTGAGTAGTTATGCTGGTGAAAAATATTTTGAGGGGAGTAAATTGTAAATTCAACTTCAAGAACCTCACAAGATAAAGATTTGTTATAATAGTTTATTAGGGTGTATCTGATCACTGCTGTTATGGTGTACAGAAATTCCAAAGTGTCCTTTTCCCGCTTTTATTCACCAACCTCCTTCAGGTGAGCCACAATAATTGCATTAAAGTATGCAGAGAATATTCCCACTATCGCCATGGAAACAGTTAATGAAGCACTCTTACTTTAGAAACCCTTCACCTTGTCATTGAGGACATTAAAGTACCAGCGTAAATGAGGTCATGCAATCATGGATGGTTGCCTTGGAAACAGTATTCCATCCTTTTTATACAGAGCGAGTCTGACTCCTGTCTCCTCTACCCACATCAGACAATGTAAAAGGACAACATGGAGCTATTATTAGGCAGACATTAACCTCAAGTGACAAGTGATACGTCACCAGTCCGATTCCTAAAGTTGCATGCCGACCAGTCATATCATGACTATATTAGACCTTTGAAGCTATTTTTTCAACTATCTTGCTTTGTGTTTGAATGCTCAAACTCAAGTCACAAATCAAAAGTGCAATTAGTACTACAGTACCTTGTTGAGAAGAGCGGTAAGATCCCATGGGCCTCTGGGACAGACTGCTTCCTTGATTGCCTTGAACCATCATGCCCTGACACTGTTGGCTTCCAAGCTGGGCTGAGGAGTAATGTGGCGTTGTAGTTTGTTGATGTAGCAGGGAGACTAAGAGGGAAGTGGAATTTGGTGTGAAGAAATCATACAACCCGATGAAGTACTCACTTGTTTCAATGTATTAGCAGAAGAGAAGTTCATTACTTAATCAATCGACAAACAAATGATTTGTAGGAAGAAGCCAAACTTGCTCATGTGTAGCAGCCAGGATTCTTTTAAAATGAAAACAATGGGAAATGGTATAAAAACAGCCAGGAAAATTAGTGCACAAACAATAAAAAAAGAAACCACACGGACAGGAAGGCTGCATCTCAACGTAAAGTATATCAGAGGTAAGAAAAGTCAAAGCCTGAAGAAGGCAAGAGGGAGGATGCATGGAGAAGGCATGTATGTCATTTGCGGATGAACTGAATGTGCTTGTTTTATACATCAAGGGTCTGATCTACTAAGATCCAAATACCATGCGGTAAATAGATAACTAGCACAGGCCGCCTTATTTAAAGTGGTTCTATTACGTAGAAACCAACTCTTCTTAACTATTGGTACCTGTTTTGTGTAATTAGAATCTGCATAAGTACCCAAATATTTGAATTCAAACCATGGAGACATGGGCAGACATACAGTGGGGCAACAAAGTATTTAGTCAGCCACCGATTGTGCAAGTTCTCCCACTTAAAATGATGATAGAGGTCTGTAATTTTCATCATAGGTACACTTCAACTGTGGAAGACAGAAAAAAAAATCCAGGAATTCACATTGTAGGAATTTTAAAGAACTTATTTGTAAATTGTGGTGGAAAATAAGTATTTGGTCAACCATTCAAAGCTCTCACTGATGGAAGGAGGTTTTGGCCCAAAATCTCACGATACATGGCCCCATTCATTCTTTCCTTAACACGGATCAATAGTCTTGTCCCCTTAGCATAAAAACAGCCCCAAAGCATGATATTTCCACCCACATGCTTCACAGTAGGTATGGTGTTCTTGGGATGCAACTCAGTATTCTTCTTCCTCCAAACACGACGAGTTGAGTTTATACCAAAAAGTTCTATTTTGGTTTCATCTGACCACATGACATTCTCCCAATCCTCTGCTGTATAATCCTTGTATCCATTTGGGTTTACCTATTTATACATATGTAGATTTATTTATTAAAGGTAAATTGAGCAAATTGGCTATTTCTGGCAATTGGCTATTTCTGGCAATTTATTTAAGTGTGTATCAAACTAGTAGCCCTTCGCGTTAACCAGTACCCAAGAAGTAGCTCTTGGTTTCAAAAAGGTTTGTGACCCCTGCTTTAAGACATCCAGCAGCTATAAAATTAGAAAATATTTCTGAATAGATGATATGGCTAGTATTCTTAATTTTTGACGCTCCATATATGTTGACAAACATACTGTACGTAGGACAGAACTGCAGCACGATCGCCACCTTTCTCACAGCTTTTTCTGCACAACTGCCAGATTACACGTCGTTTCTGGAAGTACCAAAGATAGACGCAAAACAAGGACTAAAAAAACATTTTAATTCTTGATTGATCACACTGCCTGGGCAAAATAATTATCAATCAATCAATCAATCAATGTTTATTTATACAGCCCTAAATCATAAATGTCTCAAAGGACAGTACAAACCTCTACGACTATGACATCCTCGGAAGAACCCACATAAGGGCAAGGAAAACTCACACCCAGTGGGACGGCAGTGACAATGATGACTATGAGAAACCTTGGAGAGGACCTCAAATGTGGGCAACCCCCCCCCCCTCCCCCCCCCCCCCCCCCCCCCTCTAGGGGACCAAAAGCAATGGATGTCGAGCGGGTCTAACATGATACTGTGAAAGTTCAATCCATAGTGGCTCCAACACAGTCGCGAGAGTCCAGTCCAAAGCGGATCCAAGACAGCAGTGAGAGTCCCGTCCACAGGAAACCATCCCAAGCAGAGGCGGATCAGCAGCGTAGAGATGTCCCCAACCGATACACAGGCGAGCGGTCCATCCTGGGTCCCGACGAGCGGTCCATCCTGGGTCTCGACTCTGGACAGCCAGTACTTCATCCATGGTCATCGGATCGGACCCCCTCCACAAGGGAGGGGGGGACAGAGGAGAAAAATAAAAGAAGCGGCAGATCAACTGGTCTAAAAAGGAGGTATATTTAAAGGCTAAAGTATACCATTGACTTTTAAGGTGAGACTTATATGCTTCTACTGAGGTAGCATCTCGAACTGTTACCGGGAGGGCATTCCAGAGTACTGGAGCCCGAACGGAAAACGCTCTATAGCCCGCAGACTTTTTTTGGGCTTTAGGAATCACTAATAAGCCGGAGTCTTTTGAACACAGTTTTCTTGCCAGGACATATGGTACAATACAATCGGCAAGATAGGATGGAGCTAGACCGTGTAGAATTTTAAACGTAAGTAGTAAAACCTTAAAGTCACATCTTAAGTGCACAGGAAGCCAGTGCAGGTGAGCCAGTACAGGCGTAATGTGATCAAACTTTCTTACTTGTCGCTAACTCTTTTATTCATAACTATGTTTTCTTGAGCCATAACTGCTAAAACGTATAGTTTTAGATGCATCTGTTCATATTCTGACATTTCCCTCAATAAATGTTTTTATCTGATAATGATTTAAACATATATTCTTTAATAATTGCATATTCTCGTCTGGGATGACATTCACCGCGGTATGCCAGGAATTGGTGTATTATCATCAAATGTATCTTTTTTTTTTACACATATCTCGTGTTATCCATCCAAAATTCTTAATCTTTTTTTTTTTTCATTTTCTTGGCAATTTAGTAGTCCCGCCACTATCCCCTTCCATCTCGATCCAGTCACAAATCAGATAATGCCTTACCCAAGAAGATAAGCTCACAGATCATAGAAATGACAGGCACAGCCGCCGGCTTTCGCCGCCCAAACTCAGGCAAGACCCGCCTTACAGTGCTTCTACTTGGTTTATATTGTGTGGTTGGTTAGGTTTTGGCTCAAGGCACTGGTGGATTGGTTAGCTCTGTCAAGTCACAGCAGGGGGCCAAAGTTTATTGCCATAACATAAATAAATACAGAGTAGTAATTGCTGAAATATAAGCAAGAGAAATGTCATGTGTGCATGTGGCGTGAGAAAGGGTATATTGTGTGACTTTCAAGCTCAAAAGCGTTAGGCTTGGCACTTCTGGTCTTACAGTAAAAGGCTAAAATAGCTACACAACAAATAAAGCTAACAATGCTAACATATCATGCACACATTTCTAATTTACTGTAATTACTTACCGTTTCACTGTCTCCATTGCCATAGATCAGGGGTCGGCAACCTTTACCACTCAAAGAGCCATTTTGACCCGTTACACAAAATAAAGAAAACTATGGGAGGCACAAGACTCTTTCGAAATTCAAAATGAAATAAAACAGCGTAAGAAGTTTTGTTTTGCTTTGTGCTATGTATTAACCAGGGGTCTCAGACACACAACCCACACCTTAATATGAAAATGTAGTATTAGTGCGAGTTTTATTTGAATGTCGCTTGACAACATCACATTTGCCGACCATCTCAATTTTTCCGGGAGACCACCGAGTTTCAGAGATACCTTCCCTCGGCTGTCTGCTGGTTTTCACACAAACAAAAGTAATGAGGGAGTTCAATGGTGAAAATGCATTTACCAGCCTCCACAATCGTAACAAACAGCATACTAGGCAGTTCGCATGTTGTATGTGGCTTCTGCAGACACTCATTGGCGACTGCAAGGCATACTTACTTAACAGTCCTACAGGTTACACTGAGGGTTGTGATATAAACAACTTTAACACTCTTACTAATATGCGCCACACTGTGAACCCACATCAAACAAGAATGACAAACACATTTCGGGAGAACATCTACACTGTAACACAACATAAACGCAACATAACAAATACCCAGAATCCTAAGGAAATCCCTACTCTTCCAGGGGCCAATATACATCCACGCTAGCACCAAACCCCGCCCACCTCAACCGACGCACGGATGGGTGTATAATGGAGCCCGGAATAGTTATGATGCATAGGATTCTGGGTATTTGTTATGTTGCATTTATAATGTGTTACAGTGCGGATGTTCTCCCGAAATGTGTTTGTCATTTTTGTTTGGTGTGAGTTCACAGTGGGGCGCATATTAGTAAGAGTGTTAAAGTTGTTTACATCACAACCCTCAGTGTGACCTGTATGGCTGTTGAACAACTATGCCTTGCAGTCGCTTGTGCATTGAGTCAGCAGCCGCTCACTAGATGTGGCCGGCTGGCACTCGGTTAGCGTAGTATTAAAGCGGACGCTACGACATTGTCGAAAGGACGTTGAAGGCATTGCCTTCGCGGCACGGCCTTAATACTGTTGTCTGGGTGATAATATGAGAATGTTATTTTGGGCAAATTCCTGCGAGAGGCAATGAAATATGGAAAACTTCCCGGTATAATGGGGGGGTCGGCAAGTATGCAGCTGAGCCACATCAGAATGATCCAAGAGCCGCGTGCGGCTCCGGAGCCGCGGGTTGCCGACCTCTGCCATAGATAGATAAAAGTCACCGAACACCGAATTAAAAGTAGTTTTCTTTTTTGTGAACGTTTGTGGGTGAAGCAGGACTTTTTTTGGCACACACTCGAACCGACTTCTTCACAGTTGAAGGCATATTGCCGCAAACAAGAATGTTAACCAGGCACTAATTACTTCTTCAGATGAGACTTGAGGTTTGACTAGTGTCTTGTGTGGGGTAATACAAACAATAAAAGATTGGTCGTTCTTCGAGGTCGAATCCACAGAAGCACACGCAAAAAGTAAAAATGGCAGACGCGCGCAAGGCATGGATAATCCAGGAACATTGTTCCCAAATGGTGACACCACCAATTATACTTATTCCAAATGGACCGTTTAGAGGAAGTAGACAGGAAGACAATATTTTTTTTAATAAATATATCCGCAATGACTCCATACATTGATTTTAAATTTTCAAGACTTATGCAGATCCCAAATGCACAACAGCAGGTACCAATAGGTGCGAAAAGTTGGTTTTGCATTGTGGGCCCCCTTTTGATACATGCAAACCTTTAGTAAATCATGCCCTAACTTTTATAGCTTAATGGCGTAAATGGAAATGCTCTTGCTCATAAGAGAAGTAAGAACTTTGTACAGCATCAAAAGGGCTCCTGCATAGACCAAACTGCATGTTTAAGCCATAACCTACACCAGGGGTCACCAACCCTTTTGAAACCAAGAGCTACTTCTTGGGTACTAATCAATGCGAAGGGCTACCAGTTTGATACACACTTAAATAAATTGCCAGAAATAGCCAATTTGCTCAATTTACCTTTAATAAAAAAAAAATAATAATAAAAAAAAATTATATATATATATATATAAATGGGGATTTCTGTCTGTCATTCGTCGTACATTTTTTTTCCTTTTACGGAAGTTTTTTTGCAGAGAATAAATGATGAAAAAAACACTTAATTTAACGGTTTAAAAGAGGAGAAAACACGAAAAAAAACGGAAAATTAAATTTTGAAACATAATTCAATTTCGACTCTTTAAAATTCAAAATTCATCCGAAAAAAATGAAGAGAAAAACTAGTTATTTCGAATCTTTCTGAAAAAATTAAAAAAAGAGTTTATGGACCATCATTAGTAATTTTTCCTGATTAAAATTAATTTTAGAATTTTTATGACATATTTTAAATACGTTAAAATACAATCTGCAATTTGTTATAATATATATCAAATTGGACCAAGCTATATTTCTAACAAAGACAAATCATTATTTCTTCTAGATTTTCCAGAGCAAAAAATGTAAAAGAAATTGAAAAGACTTTGAAACAAGATTTAAATTTGATTCTACAGATTTTCTAGATATGCCAGAATATATTTTTTTAAATTTTAATCATAATACGTTTGAAGAAATATTTCACAAATATTCTTTATCGAAGAAACAGAAGCTAAAATGAAGAATTAGATTAGTAATGTATTTATTATTCTTTACAATAAAAATAAAAAAAATACTTAAACATTGATTTAAATTGTCAGGAAAGAAGAGGAAGGAATTTAAAAGGTAAAAAGGTATATGTGTTTAAAAATCCCAAAATCATTTTTAAGGTTGTATTTTTTCTCTAAAATTGTCTTTCTGAAAATTGTAAGAAGCAAAGTAAAAAATAAATGAATTTATTTGAACAAGTGGAGACCAAGTCTTTAAAATATTTTCTTGGATTTTCAAATTCTATTTGAGTTTTGTCTCTCTTAGAATTAAAAATACTGAGCAAAGCCAGACCAGCTCGCTAGTAAATAAATACAATTTAAAAAATAGAGGCAGCTCTCTGGTAAGTGCTGCTATTTGAGCTATTTTTAGAACAGGCTAGCGAACTACTCACCTGGTCCTTACGGGCACCACGTTGGTGACCCCTGATCTACATGAATATTTATGTTTTATTACTTCATTGCGCTCCCCCAAAAAAATCTACTCCTGCTAAAAAAGAGCAAAAAAGGTATCTTCTAAATAGGTAGCCATTTGTGTTTTGATTCTGTTTATTTTCTGAGTTAGTGTCCTGGCGATAGAGAAACTCTATACCTGGCTCACCTTGGCTGGACTGCATGTTGAGATAGCTGCGGGAGAAAAAAGAGGAAGAACCGTAGCCAGGCGCAAGAATCATGTTGCCCTGAGATGAGGGCACAGGAAGGCTGTAGCTGGAGCCTAAGGCCAAACTATTGTAGTTGTGGACAGGCAGATTGAGGGAAGCGCAAGCAAAATTTGGTTGCACATCACCAGACTTGTGCTGCATGGGGGCGTGACTTGGGCCTGACCACACATTCATAGTCAGTGTGATACCTCATCAGGTTAAGCGGGGAACCACATTCAGTTCATCTTAAACTTGCACAGCCATAAAGTATCATTGTGGTAATATTCTATGTGATTGGTGGTTAAAGCATTTTTTTGTGTAAAACAAATAATCCACAAATTCATGAAGAAAAAAACATTGTGATCATCGGTAAAACAACATGCAGCAAAGTCAGGATAAGACGAGTGCATTCAACAAAACGAAGCTGTGTGCGTTCAGAAAAAAAATGTGCTGATACTCTCACCATTGCTCATTTGACCCTGCATCATTGCTGATTGTCCCATGTTGTCATTAAGATTGCCTTGTGCATGTCCCCCACTCATTCCTGCAGGGCCCATGGACATATTTGAAGTGGGAGGCTGCACAATGAAAGAAAACAAATGATATTATTTTCACTCTCTCCATCTAAAATGAGAAGTGTAAACGGTTTAATACATTGAAACTTCAATGTTTGGCAATTAAAAGTGTTTAAAGCTAAATAGTGAAGGCAAAAGTGAAAGTGATCAAGTGTGATCGAGCCTGGCCTGTCACATACAGTGGGGCAAAAAAGTATTTAGTCAGCCACCGATTGTGCAAGTTCTCCCACTTAAAATGATGACAGAGGTCTGTAATTTTCATCATAGGTACACTTCAACTGTGAGAGACAGAATGTGAAAAAAAAATCTAGGAATTCTCATTGTAGGAATTTTAAAGAATTTATTTGTAAATTATGGCGGAAAATAAGTATTTGGTCAACCATTCAAAGCTCTCACTGATGGAAGGAGGTTTTGGCTCATAATCTCACGATACATGGCCCCATTCATTCTCTCCTTAACACGGATCAATCGTCCTGTCCCCTTGGCAGAAAAACAGCCCCAAAGCATGATGTTTCCACCCACATACTTCACAGTAGGTATTGTGTTCTTGGGATGCAACTCAGTATTCTTCTTCCTCAAAACACGACAAGTTGAGTTTATACCAAAATGGATACATGGATGATACAGCAGAGGATTGGGAGAATGTCATGTGGTCAGATGAAACCAAAATAGAACTTTTTGGTATAAACTCAACTCGTCGTGTTTGGAGGAAGAAGAATACTGAGTTGCATCCCAAGAACACCATAACTACTGTGAAGCATGGGGGTGGAAACATCATTCTTTGGGGCTGTTTTTCTGCTAAGGGGACAGGACGATTGATCCGTGTTAAGAAAAGAATGAATGGAGCCATGTATCGTGAGATTTTGAGCCAAACCCTCCTTCCATTAGTGAGAACTTTGAATGGTTGACCAAATACTTATTTTCCATCATAATTTACAAATAAATTCTTTAAAATTGCTACAATGTGAATTCCTGGATTTTTTTTTTCACATTCTGTCTCTCACAGTTGAAGTGTACCTATGATGAACATTACAGACATCTGTCATCATTTGGGAGAACTTGCACAATCGGTGGCTAACTAAATACTTTTTTGCCCCACTGTAAACACTCTGTGCGGCCTTTTAGGGCCACAACCACAGGGTTGATCAGGGTGGGCATTTTGTAAAGATTTAAAGATTGTTTTTCTTTCATTTAAATCTCCCAGTTATAAAATATGATGTCATAAAAGTTCAGAGGAAATTGATTTTGCTCTCGAAGTTCAATAATAACATTGAATCGAATTAGGAATATAAAACACTTGGAACACTTAAGTTTTAACTCAACACAGATGTCATAACGTCATCAAAGCTGACATTTTGGCATACACACACAACGCCAACATGTGAGAACCAGGATGAGATGATAGAAGAAAGGTAAATAAAATGATGCATCCTTTTGTGGCAGCATCGGACAAAGTTGAGTTTCTTTCACTTTTGCATCTCATAGCACATGTTTATTGTGTGTAACCTTGATTAAAGTTTGAAACAGAGGTGTTACTAGTTGTCAGCAAAACAGGGGAGGCTTCACCCTCAGTAGATGTACTAAGAGTAATAATGACATTAACAATAATAATAATTATGGATTGTTTGATTATTATTGTCCACTGACTATAATCCTACACAAATCAGACGATATCTACCTTACACTATGACGTAAAAGAAAACTTGCAATATGTATAATCATATTTAAGTGACTAATTATAGGTTGTATGATTGTTAAACCTCACATTCTGGCTAATTTCTATTACATTTTTAAACAAAAAAGCAAAACAGAACATTTAAAAAATGTTTTGGGGGCCTTTAGCACCCCAAAAAAAACCTAATGACACCACTTGTTGGAATTCTTGATGAAAAACATTATTGTTGAAACAAAGACTTAAAGATGTAAAAATTGTGTGCTAACTACTCGGCCCTTCTAGGTTATTACATTAGGAAGACTGACATGTGCAACAGAACACAGGATACAATCATACCTCATGTTCATGCAAAAGTGAACTGGTTTATAATAACATAACCTAGATATTTTACTCCCATTTTTAGACAGTCAAAAACCATAATAAAGTTTTTTCATACAAAATCCTAGAGACATTAGAAGCTGTATGCAAGTCATACAGTCAGAGTTAGTTTGTGATGAACCCCAAGATGCAGAGAAGGAGGGAGGCATTTTGCAGGAAAACAGGATTTAATTAAGATATTAGAATAAGAACAAACAAAAGGGTACTAACAAAGGACGCGCATGAAGCGGATAACAAACAAAAAGGGTCTTTAGCATGGAAGCTAGCAAGAAACAAAAAGGTCCTAGCGTGGAAAATAGCGGGTAGCAAACAGGAAAACAGAAGTCGTTAATTGTAGAGTGAAAACAAAACGGAAGCAGGGAACAAAAAACAGTAAGCTACAAACGGATACCGAAAGATAGCTTACTGCTACGCTGCAATGACTCAACATGAAACGACACGACAGGAGCGACAATACGGAAGTCATCGACAAGACAATAATCCAGCCCTGATTGGAAGACAAAGCAGGTTCAAATAGTAGTGGGCTGATTGACACCAGGTGTGGCCAGGTGCCAATCAGCCACAGCTGAGGGGAAACAAAGCACTCAGGGAGACAAACAGGAAGCTGAACCAAAATAAGAGTGCTGACAGAAACTAAGGACAGGAAATACTAAACACACAGAGGAGAAACTAAAACACAAACAAACTGTCAGTGGCAAGCCTGACCCATACATTTTTACATATATATTAAAAAGCCAGATTTCATGATATGCCTTTTTAGTGTATGTAAACAAATTAGGTGTGTATGTGGGGCGGCGATATTTGGGTTTAAGGTGATTTTGGTGCCCTTCACGAGGCTAAAAATAATAATCATAATAAAAAATAAGCAAAAATGAAAGACCGAAAAAGGTCCACAAACAAAATCTTGTTTGGGGCCACAAAAAGCCACGGTCTTGAAGAACCCAAACATACTTACAGCAGGTAGTAAGGACTGCATATTCTGATTGGAATCTGCTATTGTCGCCAGGTAAACCAGATTTCTGTGCAAAATCTGTTGATATCTAACCAAATGGAAAACAAATATGTCAGCGTCATGACATTCACAAGCTTTAGAGGGGAATTGCACTTTTTTTTGGGAAATTTGCTTATCATTCACAATCTTTATGTAGGACATTCATACGTTTTCTTTTTTTATGCATTATTACTAGCAAATAAACACGAGCAAAACTCTTCTTACAAGGGAGCTTTTGGGAGTCGCTCTATTCTGCCTATAAAGCACTTCAAAAACTCTCCAAACACTTCCATCAACATTTTATGTACATGATCTAAGTATATGTGTAATTCAGTAACAGGCACATTATTAAAGACGTTTAACAATAATGTATTTTGCTCATTTTAAGCATACGGCGGCAGAGGCACCGATTCTTTCTCACCACCAAGCAAAAACCGTGCATGTTTAGGCCCCTTCTACAATAAGTTGGCAAAGGTTATCCAGGGTAAATCCCACCTAACCTTATCCGTGTCTACACACACACACAACGGTCGTTTAAGACCCCCTCACCTAGGGCTGGGCAATATTGCCTTTTTTTAATATCGCAATATTTTTAGGCCATATTGCGATATACGATATATACTACGATATTTTGCCTTGGCCTTGAATGAACATTTGATGCATATAATCACAGCAGTATGATGATTATATGTGTATACATTAAAACATTCTTCTTCATACTGCATTAATATATGCTACTTTTAAACTTTCATGCAGAGAGGGAAATCACAACTAAGTCAATTGACCAAACGCGTATTTATTAAAGTTATTAAGCAATGGCACAAACATTCAAGCCATTTCCAAAACATAAATTGCAAGATTGTCAGAGACATTTTAAGTGTCAAATAAAAATGAGCTGCATAATTGGAAATCAAATAGTATTTGTCCTTCACTATGTGGTATGTTACTAAGGTTATGAAATTCTCTTCATTCTCTAGCGAGGGACTTTACAAATGATGCTACATATTAGCAGTAATGCTACTTTTTAGAGCAACACTTTTTCCTATCCATGCGTTTGTTACGTCTCGTCTCGACTACTGTAACGTATTATTTTCGGGTCTCCCCATGTCGAGCATTACAAGATTACAGTTGGTACAAAATGCGGCTGCTAGACTTTTGACAAGAACAAGAAAGTTTGATCACATTACGCCTGTACTGGCTCACCTGCACTGGCTTCCTGTGCACTTAAGATGTGACTTTAAGGTTTTACTACTTACATATAAAATACTACACGGTCTAGCTCCATCCTATCTTGCCAATTGTATTGTACCATATGTCCCGGCAAGAAATCTGCGTTCAAAGGACTCCGGCTTATTAGTGATTCCCAAAGCCCCAAAAAAAGTCTGTGGGCTATAGAGCGTTTTCATTTCGGGCTCCAGTACTCTGGAATGCCCTCCCGGCAAAAATTCGAGATGCCACCTCAGTAGAAGCATTTAAGTCTCACCTTAAAACTCATTTGTATACTCTAGCCTTTAAATAGACTCCCTTTTTCGACCAGTTGATCTGGCGTTTCTATTCTTTTTCTCCTATGTCCCACTCTCCCTTGTGGAGGGGGTCCGGTCCTATCCGGTGGCCATGTACTGCTTGCCTGTGTATCGGCTGGGGACATCTCTGCGCTGCTGATCCGCCTCCGCTTGGGATGGTTTCCTGCTGGCTCCGCTGTGAACGGGACTCTCGCTGCTGTGTTGGATCCGCTTTGGACTGGACTCTTGCGACTGTGTTGGATCCATTATGGATTGAACTTTCACAGTATCATGTTAGACCCGCTCGACATCCATTGCTTTCCTCCTCTCCAAGGTTCTCATAGTCATCATTGTCACCGACGTCCCACTGGGTGTGAGTTTTCCTTGCCCTTATGTGGGCCTACCGAGGATGTCGTAGTGGTTTGTGCAGCCCTTTGAGACACTAGTGATTTAGGGCTATATAAGTAAACATTGATTGATTGATTGATTGATTGACTTGACAAATTACGGTTGTCTGTTCGACATATTCCCACTTGAAGCCGAACCACCGCCAGACGATGGAAACCCTGCTGTTTTTATTGGGAATTAAGTCTTCCTTCATTTGTTACCAGATCCGCACCATCTTTCTCTCGTACGGCTATGTTAGCAACTAACGTTAGCCACGCCGCTACCTCTCTGCTGGGCAAGGGCGTGTATGTGATGTATGACGTGACAGTTTGTGACGTATGACATGACAGTATGTGACGTATGTAGGAATGTGCGCCTGCTTGTCTGTGAGAAAGAGACACAGGAAATGGCGAGGAGAGCCTGAAGTGTATGCCCACTGCTAAAAGTCCTGCGTGAGAACGTATACTCGAATATTACGATATAGTCATTTTCTATATCGCACAGAGATAAACCCGCGATATACAGTTGTGATCAAAATTATTCAACCCCCACACAATTTTGGTGTTTTAGCAAGTTGGAAATTTATTCCGTATTTTGTTTATAGTCATATCAAATAAAGATGTGCCTAATAGACAAATGCAACTTAAATTGTAACACTGTATTTTACAAAATACCAAAAAAGGACATTTTTCTTAATATCTCATTGACCAAATGATTCAACCCCCAAGTTACATGCATCTTTAGTACTTAGTAGAACACCCTTTGGCAGTAATTACAGCCTTCAAACGTGATACATAACCGGACACAAGCTTCTTTCAATGATCTACAGGTATTTTAGCCCATTCCTCTTGGGCAAAAGCCTCCAGTTCATTCATATTCTTGGGCTTGCGTGCTGCAACTGCCTTCTTCAAGTCCTACCACAGGTTTTCTATAGGATTTAGGTCTGGCGACTGTGAAGGCCACTCCAGAGTCTTCCAGCCCTTCTTCTGCAACCACTCTGGTGTTGATTTGGAGGTATGCTTGGGATCATTGTCCTGTTGGAAGGTCCAACGTCTCCCAAGCCTCAGCTTCGTCACAAACTTCATGACATTTGCAGCTAATATATCCTGGTAGAAAATATAATTCATAATGCCTTGAACGCGCTGGAGATTCCCGGTACCTGAGGCAGAGAAACAGCCCCAGAGCATGATTGACCCCCCACCATGCTTAACAGTAGGCAAGGTGTTCTTCTCCTTGTAAACTTCATTTTTTCTCCTCCAGACATAACGTTGATTCATAGGCCCAAAGAGTTCCAGTTTTGTCTCATCACTCCATAGAACAGTTTCCCAAAACCTTTGGGGTTTGTCCAGATGATTTTTGGCATACTGGAGTCTATTTTCCTTGTGCCTGGTAGTCAGAAGTGGGGTGCGCCTGGGAGTTCTGGCATGGAGGCCTTCATCTTGTAGTCCATGCCTTATTGTCTGGGATGAAACCTGCGTTCCCCCCTCTGCAATGTCCTGTTGTAGTTCCTCAGCTGTTACCCGGGGATTTTCACCACTGTACGCTTCAAATACCGGACAGCAGTTGCACACAGCATCCTCTTTCTACCACACCCAGTTAGTGTTTCCACTGTGCCTTTAGCTTTAAACTTGCAAATTATGCTCCCAACTGTGTCTCTTGGAATGTGTAATGGCTTTGCAATTTTCTTATATCCATATCATTTCTTATGAAGATAAATTACTTCCTCTCTTGACTTCTTTGACCACTCCCTGGACTTCACCATGTTGCAAATACACCATTGACCATCTACAAGAAGCTGAGCGTCACAGTCTTTTTCAATCAGTTTAATTGTTGCTCGTTATGGTTCTAATCACATCTACAGGTGTTTTCAACACCTGATTAAAAATACCTTATTCAAATTCTGTTCTTAAGAGTTATGATCTTCAATGGGTTGAATCATTTTGTCAATGAGATGTTTTTTTTTTTACAAGGCCCCGCCTTCTGAAAAACATCTCCTATTGAGAAGTCCCAGATCATTGTGTGGAGCTCAGCGAACTACAAGGATCTGGTGACAGTCAGATTAATCAAAATTGTGAATTATTGGCAAAATCCCCCAAAAGTGCACTTCCCCTTTAAAGGCCTACTGAAACCCACTACTACAGACCACGCAGTCTGATAGTTTATACATCAATGATGAAATCTTAACATTGCAACACATGCCAATACTGCCGGTTTAGTTACTAAATTGCAATTTTACATTTCGCCGGAAGTATCATGCCAAAAAGGTCGCGGTATGATGACGCGTGGGCGTGACATCACGCATTGTAGATGACAATTTGGTCCAGCACCGTTCACAGCTATAAGTCGACTCTTTTCATCGCATAATTCCACAGTATTATGGACTTCTGTGTTGCTGAATCTTTTGCAATTTGTTCAATTAATAATGGAGACATCAAAGAAGAAAGACGTAGGTGGGGGGCGGTGTATTGCGGCCGCCTTTAACAACAAAAACACAGCAGGTGTTTCCTTGTTTCCATGTCTACACTCCCGAAAAATGACGGTGAAGCTTTACTATGGAACAGAGCAGTCAAGCCAACATGGTTCCCTGCCACATGTCAACCGTCAGGTTTCTGTGAGAAAATGGTGGTATTAAGTCGGCTCTTACCGTAAACATGAGCGGAGAGATTGCTTCGTTCCTCCTGCACCTGTCATAGAGGCAGCTGCGGACTCTCTTGCCTCCTCCCATCGGCCGCCCCCGACCGTCGGATGCTTCCACCGTGGAGGAAGCATCGGCTGCCTTCGCCTCGTCGAGAAACGTGGTTTCGCTCGGAGACACTGGCGGTCACCACACCCGTGGCCACACCCCTCCGACTTTCAGGTTGTACAGGTACGACCATATAATCTCACTAAAACATTAGTTACACAATAATCAGATAAGGAATTTTCCATAATTATCCTAGTAAATTTGTCTAATAACATCTGAACCGTTCTGCCGTCTCGTTTTTATTTTTTATTTTTTCCAGTCCTTCACTCTAACTTTCCTCATCCACGAATCTTTCATCCTCGCTCAAATTAATGGGGAAATCGTCGCTTTCTCGGTCCTAATCGCTCTCGCTGCTGGTGGCCATTATTGTAAACAACGTGCGGATGTAAGGAGCTCCACAACCCGTGACATCACGCGCACATCGTCTGCTACTTCCGGTACAGGCAAGGCTTTTTTATTAGCGACCAAAAGTTGCGAACTTTATCGTCGATGTTCTCTACTAAATCCTTTCAGCAAAAATCCTGAAATGATCAAGTATGACACATAGAATGGACCTGCTATCCCCGTTTAAAGGCTTACTGAATTATTTAAACGGGGATAGCAGGTCCATTCTATGTGTCATACTTGATCATTTCGCGATATTGCCATATTTTTGCTGAAAGGATTTAGTAGAGAACATCCACGATAAAGTTTGCAACTTTTGGTCGCTAATAAAAAAGCCTTGCCTTTACCGGAAGTAGCAGACGATGTGCGCGTGACGTCACCGGTGTGAAGGCTCCTCACATCCTCACATTGTTTAGAATTATAGCCTCAAGCAGCAAGAGCTATTCGGACCGAGAAAGCAACGATTTCCCCATTAATTTGAGCGACGATGAAAGATTTGTGGATGAGGAAAGTTAGAGTGAGGCAAAAAACAAACAAAAAAAAACGACGGCTCCAGGCGGCAGCAGTGTGAACGTTTCAGATGTAATTAGACACATTGTGGGTTCTTCCGAGGATGTTGTAGTCGTAATGATTTGTGCAGTCCTTTGAGACATTTGTGATTTGGGGCTATATAAATAAACATTGATTGATTGATTTACTAGGACAATTCTGGAAGATCCCGTATCTGCTTATTGTTTTAATAGTGTTTTAATGAGATTGTAAAGTCATACCTCAAAGTTGGATGACTGCGGTGAACGCCAGTGTCTTTGATGGAAGCCATGGAGGAGTCAAGCTCACAGCTGCCTTTTTTGACAGCTGCTGCAGGAGGAGGTCCAGTAATCCACAGATGTCTCCGGTAAGAGCCGACTTAATATCACAATTTTCCCATGGAAAAACATGCTGGTTGATGTAGAGAAACATGTTCGCTTGACTGCTCTGTGTTAAAGCTTCACAACAAACAAAGAAACACCGGCTGTGTCTCGGTGCTATAGGCAGCTGCAATCCACCGCTTTCCACCAACAGCATTATTCTTTATAGTCTCCATTATTAATTGAACAAATTGCAAAAGATTGAGCAACACAGATGTCCAAAGTACTGTGTAATTGCGCGATGAAAAGAGACGACTTTTAGTCGTAAGTGGTGCTGGGCTAATATGTCCCCTCCAACCAATAATTCACACGCACGCGTCATCATTCCGCGGGAAATTTTAAAATTGCAATTTAGTAAACTAAACCGGCCGTATTGGCATGTGTTGCAATGTTAATGTTTCATCATTGATACATAAACTATCAGACTGCGCGGTCGGTAGTAGTGGGTTTCAGTAGGCCTTTAAATAAGAAAATCTCATTTCAGTAGGCCTTTAAATGAATAATGCACAAGGGTGATACTAACTGTGTGCATTCAGCCACCTTGCCTTTACTTTGGTATTCCATGATACATTGTATCAAATGATGGTTTTCATCCAGCATCTTTGGAGAGAAAGAACTTTGGTGAAGAAAAGTCACGGGCATCAATAAAACATTGGTGCTTAGGAGTAAAACATGTCACTGTTCTTGTTTAAAACATCAATGGGTGTGAGCCTATGATATTAGAATCAAATGTATGTCATTGCAGTTAAGTTTTGGAGGTAAAAGTGTGTTTAGGCACAGCTTTAGAGCTTTTATGTCTGCAAATATAAATGTTTAAAAAATAAGACACTAAATCATTGAACACATTTGTAGATAACTGGAAAACAACAACCAACATTATTATTGGTAGCCAATTCATGGAAGCTGCAATATAAAATAGCGGTCACTACACTACAGCAGGGGTCACCAACCTTTTTGAAACCAAGAGCTACTTCTTGGGTACTGATTAATGCTAAGGGCTACCAGTTTGATACACACTTAAATAAATTGCCAGAAATAGCCAATTTGATCAATTTACCTTTAATAAATAAATCTATATATATATATATATATATATATATATATATATATATATATATATATATATCAATCAATCAATCAATCAATGTTTACTTATATAGCCCTAAATCATTAGTGTCTCAAAGGGCTGCACAAACCACTACGACATCTTCGGTAGGCCCACATAAGGGCAAGGAAAACTCACACCCAGTGGGACATCGGTGACAATAATGACCCAGTGGGACGTCGGTGACAATGATGACTATGAGAACCTTGGAGAGGAGGAAAGCAATGGATGTCGAGCGGGTCTAACATGATACTGTGAAAGTTCGATCCATAATGGATCCAAAAAGGGTCTTTCTGTCTGTCATTCCGTCGTACATTTTTTTTTCCTTTTACAGAAGGTTTTTTGTAGAGAATAAATGAAAAAAATACATAAAAGAAGAGAAAAAGCGAAAAAAAAAAATGAAAATGAAATTTTGAAACATAGTTTATCTTCAATTTCGACTCTTTAAAGTTCAAAATTCAACCGAAAAAAATGAGAAAAACTGGCTAATTTGAATCTTTTTGGAAAAAATAATAATAAAAACAATGTATGGAGCATCATTACAAATGTTTCCTGATAAAGATTAATTTTAGAATTTTGATGACATGTTTTAAATAGGTTAAAATCCAATCTGCACTTTGTTAGAATATATAACAAATTCGACCAAGCTATATTTCTAACAAAGACAAATCATTATTTCGTCTAGATTTTCCAGAACAAAAATTTTAAAAGAAATCTAAAAGACTTTGAATAGGATTTAAATTTGATTCTACAGTTTTTCTAGATTTGCCAGGATATATATATATTTTTTATTTTAATCATAATAAATTTGAAGAAATATTTCACAAATATTCTTCGTTAAAAAAACAGAAGCTAAAATGAAGAATTAAATTAACATGTATTCATTATTCTTTACAATAATATTTAAACAAATTAATACTTGAACATTAACTTAAATTGTCAGGAAAGAAGAGGAAGGAATTTAAAAGGTAAAAAGGTATATGTGTTTAAAAATCCGAAAATCATTTTTAAGGTTGTATTTTTTCTCTAAAATTGTCTTTCTGAAAATTATAAGAATAAAAGTAAAAAAAAAAAATGGATTTAAACAAGTGAAGACAAAGTATTTAAAATAGTTTCTTGGATCTTCAAATTTGAGTTTTGTCTCTCTTAGAATTAAAAATGTCGAGCAAAGCGATACCAGCTTGCTAGTAAATAAATAAAATAAAAATAAAAATAGAGGCAGCTCTCTGTTAAGTGCTGCTATTTGAGCTATTTTTAGAACAGGCCAGCGGGCGACTCATCTGGTCCTTACGGGCCACCTGGTGCCCGCGGGCACCGCGTTGGTGACCCCTGGTCTACAGTGACTGAGCGAACACTCCCATCCTGTCTGGACTGTCAACACAAGCAATCATTTCACATCATTTTCTCACCTTCTGGATCGCTTGCTGCGTCAACTCAGCTTTATTCCTGGGACGCACCGAATAAAACGCCATCGACATTTTATCATAATATAGACAGTAAAATGCGCTCTTTTATATGCCAAAATGTCTTATCGAAGTCCTCTATTTGGGTATAGTTGGACCGCTATCAAGTCGCGGGGATGTTAAACAATGCCGGCGTCGCTCAACTCGGAAACATAACTTTAAAATACTTAAATGTTGCAATTCGATACAAGACAGAGTCATTTTAGATGGATTAAGCGTAGGTGTAATGTGAAATGGATGCAGAAAAAGGAAGATGCAAGACAAGGAGAACTAAGACACCTCTCTTGTCACTTGGTATGATCCAGTCAGCCCGCAGCCTGTCACTTCTCTCCATCCTTTGAGTGAAGGGAGCCACTCACTCCTCAAAACGTATTACCACTGTAGACTTTTTAAAGCACATAAAAGAACAAAAACCACAAATAGCATTGACCAAAACATATATCTATATGTATTATCATTTTTGCAAAACGTTTCTGCCTGTTGATGTAAACTGAAATAAAATTTAAATTGGTACAACAGAATGTTGAATTTCTATCCATCCATGTATTTTCTACTGCTTGTCCCTTTTGAGGTCACAGGGGGTGCTGGAGCCTATCTCAGCTGCATTGAGGCGGAAGGCGGAGTACACCCTGGACAAGTCGCCACCTCAGCGCAGGGCCAACACAGACAACATTCACACTCACATCCACCCATCCGTTTTCTACCGCTTATTCCCTTTGGAGTCACAGGTTTCTATCCATCCATCCATCCATTTTCTACTGCTTATTCCCTTTCGGGGTCGCGGGGGGCGCTGGCGCCTATCTCAGCTACAATCGGGCGGAAGGCGGGGTACACCCTGGACAAGTCGCCACCTCAGCGCAGGGCCAACACAGACAACATTCACACTCACATCCACCCATCCGTTTTTCTACCGCTTATTCCCTTTGGAGTCACAGGTTTCTATCTCAAATCAATTCAAATCAACTTTATTTATAAAGCACATTTAAAATGTACCACAGGGGTAGTAGCCAAAGTGTTGTACAATGGACAGGTTAAAAGATAATACCAGGAACGAGCAAACAACACAACACAAACAGAAAATTGTAAAAAATAAATCATAAAAACAGGTTCACAGCAGGTGTATAATGGGGCGCCATTGCAGGATGTATATCACTTAGTGTTAAAAGCCAAGGAATAAAAGTATGTTTTTAAGAGGGATTTAAAAACAGGAAGAGAGAAGGCTTGTCTAACACTCAGAGGTAGGTCGTTCCAGAGCTTAGGAGCAGCAGCAGCGAAAGCTCTGTCACCTCTAAGCTTCAGCCTTGTGTCAGGGACCGTCAGTAGCAGTTGATCGGCTGATCTTAGGGATCGAGTGGGGCAGTAAGGGTACAATCGGGCAGAACGCAGTGTATATCCTGGACAAGTCGCCACCTCAGCACAGGGCCAACACAGACAAAATTCACACTCACATCCACACCATCTATCCATCCATTTCCTACCACTTATTCCCTTTGGGGTCGCTGGTGCCTATTTCAGCTACAATCGGGCGGAAGGCGGGATACAGCCTGGACAAGTCGCCACCTCATCGCAGGGCCAACACAGATAGACAACATTCACACACTAAGGCCAATTTAGTGTTGCCAATCAACCTATCCCCAGGTGCATGTTTTTGGAGGTGGGAGGAAGTACCTGGAGGTAACCCACGCATTCACGGGGAGAACATGCAAACTCCACACAGAAAGATCCCGAGCCCGGGATTGAACCCCAGACTACTCAGGATCTTCGTATTGTGAGGCAGACGCACTAACCCCTCTACCACCGTGAAGCCACTCACATCCACACACTAGGGCCAATTAAGCGTTGCCAATCAACCTATCACCAGGTGCATTTTTTGGGGGGTGGGAGGACGCCGGAGTATCCGGAGGGGATCCACGCATTCACGGGGAGAACATACAAACTCCACACATCCATCCATCCATTTTCTACCGCTTGTCTCTTTTAGGGTCGTGGGCGGTACTGTAGCCTATCTCAGTTGCATCCGGGTACACCCTGGACGAGTCACCGCCTAATCGCGAGAATGTTGAATTTGTATTGTCAAATTGTATAGGGGGAATCACCTGTGTTTGTGTGGCTAAAGGCTAAAGCTTCCCAACTCCATTTTTCTACTTTGACTTCATTATTAGTTGAACAAATGGCAAAAGATTCAGCAACAAAGATGTCCAGAATACTGCAAAGAAACTACTTTTAGCCACAAATAGCGCTGCGCTAATATTTCCTGACAGTCCGTGAAATCACGCGCATGCATCATCATTCCGCGACGTTTTCAACAAGAAATTCCGCAGGAAATTTTAAATTGCAATTTAGTAAACTAAACCGGCCGTATTGGCATGTGTTGCAATGTTAATATTTCATCATTGATGTATAAACTATCAGACTGCGTGGTCGGTAGTAGTGGGTTTCAGTAGGCCTTTAATTTGCAATCTGGAAATATCCACCTCCACACAGGAACAGTTTGCAGACTCAAACAATGGGTTATAAAATTTGACTGTGGAGCAAAATTTAGGCCAAAACATATTCAAAAGAGATTATTAAACCCATGGAAATGGTGTTTGCATGCTCTCCCCGTGTACCCTACCTTCGGACTGAATACAGCTGGGATAGGCTCCAGCACCCGCCGTGACCCCGAGAGGAACAAGCAGTAGAAAATGAATGGATGGAAGTGTGTTAAATGTAGATTAATATCATAAGTCCCCTTTAATGTTCAATGATATTGGCAGACCAGCCAGGACACCCCTCATATATGCAGCAAGGATGGCAAAAACAGCAGCTTTTTGGCTCAATTGAGGGGAAAAAAAAAAAGAAAAAGGAATACGATGATAACAGTTGCTCAGTTGGGTCCAATGTTATATTTTTTTTCAGTAGAAATGATTCTCTCCCCATGGGGCCCCAATACCTGGTGGTGTTTACTTATTGAACACATGTTTCCTGTTATTTGATTTCATGATCATATGATGTAAGCAGGCCAGGTTCAGGGAATATTAGACAATTGTATCAGCAGTTTCCTGTTTATTTACACATTTGTTTAAACCATAGCTTATATATAAATTAAATAAAGCAGAAGCATAATAACCTCAAAATTCCCAAGGTCAGGCTAACTAGGCTTTTTTTTTTTTTTTTTTACAGCTTTGCCAAACTATTCATGAAAAAAAAAAAGTTCAAATCACAATTAGCACTCATGCCACTATAAACATTTAACGAGGGAAAATCTGCAAATCACAGAAAACTTAGATATTCACTTTTAAAAGGAAAAAAAAAAAAAATCAGTCCTATGCAAATTTTAACGTTAAATGAAAAAAGATAACATGTGGGTGTAAAATACCCTAGGTTATACAGATAGAAAAAAAATAACATTTAGACACAAATGTGTGAAAGTCCAATTTTACAATCATTACAATAATAACACTTCTGGGGCATAGATCGGTACATCCATTAATGAGCCGAGACCTCTACAACTGTCCATTACCGCTTGTGTAAGGAATCAGAGTCTGAGCTGCACCTCGTCCTCTTTGTCCAACATATCCACCTCTGAAACCTTGGCCTCTGCGAAACCGTCCAGGAACCCCAAATGTCTCCAGATTGCGCTTGCGCTCCTGTGCCCAGGTTAGCCTGAAATGAGTAGTGGACACAAAACAAGCATGAACCAATGAATGCAGGTGGTAAATATTGTGCTTGTTACACTACCAAAGTTTATTATCAGAGGAGATATTATCAAAGAAGGACTTTGCTTTGTCATAGTAGCACTTGGGTCCAAAATTATCATATGTGTTCGGATGTGCTCCATCTTCTTGTTTTTCTCCCGTATCAGGATTTCCATCTGTAAACAAACGTGACAAAGTAAAATACAAAAGTCTCAAATGATTAATGGACTTATTCAAAAAAAATATATAATGTGTAGAAACTGAACTTTTATGAGCAATTTGTCTTTAACCAACCTTTTATTTTCATTCTGGCCTCAACCTCCCGCTCCAGCTCCTCCTTATTGAACTGTGCATTTGAGGAGTCAAAATCAAAGTCGGTGTCAAACTTGAGGGTGGCTGAGGGAATATTCGCCACCATCAGTGAACCCCTACTACGGTTGCTACGTCTTCGGGGACCTACAACTTAAAGGTTATCCATTCAATTTTTCCATTCATCCATTTTGTAGAACTCATTTCTCTGCCATTTGAAGAATAGTCACCTTGACGTCTGGTGGGAGGCCTGTTTTCGTCATTCTGCTGCTGAGAAGACTGACGAGCATCAGGCACCACTAGGCCTGAACATACTTTAAAATGAAACATGCATGGTCATTTTCAAGATCGCATTCAGTCAGAAGAACTGCACATAAAGGACATGTTACCAACCCAGCCTTATTTTGAAAGCACATTTTCCTCATTACCAACTCTCAAAAAAAGGAGGCACCCGATTGTATCTAAAAAGGGTACAATGCTTGTTGCGGGGGTATATGATTTTGAGAGATATTTCTGTACCCTCCAGTCCAGGTTCATTAGTGCAGTGGTTCTCAAATGGGGGTACGTGTACCCCTGGG
>NC_084616.1:62440580-62548080 GCF_033978795.1 Nerophis ophidion
AAAGCAAGCCTATTTTGCAGCCAATGTATGGTTTTGTAAAACTCATGGCCGAAGATGGACGCTGATGCAGAACGCCACAATAAGTTCGTTCTTCAACTAGAAGCCTCGCCCACTGTTGGTTCGTCGCACCTGCCCGTGATGAAACAGCTGGATGGTTTAAATTAACTTCGGACACATGACGCGCAGATCATATGCAAAAGTAATTAGATTTAAAAAGGTATTAATCAACCACTTTGAGTTGTGTCGGAAATGCTCGAACTAAATAAAGTTTCAATAAAAAGGGACAAGCGGTAGAAAAATGGATGGTTGGTTTATATGCTTTTAAACACTCAGGTTGATTGGCAACACTAAATGTGTGAATGTTGTCTATCTGTGTTGACCCGGTGATGAGGTGGCGACTTGTCAAGGGTGTGCTTCGCCCTCCGCCCGAATGCAGCTGAGACATGCTCCAGCGACACCCGGAAAGGGACAAGCGGGGAAAAAATGCATGGATGGACCCTCAATTATGCACCCACTAGAGGTCGCTCTTAGCTCGCTATTCTGTACTTGTTTACATCTCCGGCCGTCAGGCACTCAGGCACATTTGCGCCCCACTTTCGTTTCTTCAAAGGACCAACCAGAACGACTTCCGGGCTCACGTCACGGACGGCGCATCCAATCGGCGCATGCGTCCCGCGAACCAGCGTATCTTGGCAAAGATGGCGGCGGGGTCCGAAACGAAAAACAATGACGTTTTCCTCAAAACGAAGGCGGACAAAAAAGTGATTCGTGATTTAGCCGAGTCGGCACCGGTTCGCACGGCTCACGTTAACAACACGACCTTAACAGCTAATCACACAGAAAACGCAGCTGTCGGCAGTATTTCTAAAATTGAAAGCAACCAAATGGGACTTTCACAACCAGATTTTGCCAAGTCAGGTAAGCTATTGTTGTAGTTCCTGACCAATGTATTACACCAGTGTTTTTCAACCTTTTTTGAGCCAAGGCACATTTTTTGCGTTGACGAAAATCCGATAGGCATACCACCAACAGAAATCATTAATAAATGAAAGTCAGTTGACAGCAAAAAGTAGTTGTCGCAATTGTTGAATATGAATTCAACCATAAACAAGCATGCATCAATATAGATCTTGTCTCAAAGTAGGTGTACTGTCACCACCTGTCACATCACCCCCTGGCTTACTTTATTTCCATGATTTGCTGTTGGGGGGCTAATTAATTTAAAACCTCTTCTCACTCCTACGCTTACCAAAGGCATGCGGTAAAAGTAAACATGCGCTAATTATTTTAAAACCTCTTCTCACTACGGCACTTACCAAAGGTATGCATTAAACATTTTAGTGTGATGTAAGCTTGGACCTTAAATCCCACTGAATAGCTCTTAATCTTCTTCCCTTTATGCAATTTCAAATTACCGGTATTGAAATCAGGGGAAGTGTCACTCGTGACGTCACGAGTTTGACCAGGCGGTATAAGCATGCGCTAATTATTTTGGGAAGCGAGTTTGACCCGGCAGTAATTCAAGGCAGGCGCATACTATATGCCCTGCGGCAATTCAAGGAAATACGGTATTTGGTGTTTTTTTGCTGTTTTCCTGTGTGTAGTGTTTTACTTCTTGTCTTGCGATGTTCGGATGTATATTGTACATCCACAGTAAGTCTTTGCTGTCGTCCAGCATTCTGTTTTTGTTTACTTTGTAACCAGTTCAGTTGTAGTTTTGTTCTGCATAGCCTTCCCTAAGCGTCAATGCCTTTTCTTAGAGGCACTCACCTTTTGTTTATTTTTGGATTTAAGCATTAGACACCTTTTTACCTGCACGCTGCCTCCCGCTGTTTCCGATGTCTACAAAGCAATTAGCTACCGGCTGCCACCTACTGATATGGAAGTGTATTACACGGTTACTCTCCACCGACACTCAACAACAACCCATCCATCATTTGCAGACTATAATTACTGGTTTCCCCAAAAATATTTTTAACCCAAATAGGTGAAATTACATAATCTCCCACAGCACACCAGGCTGTACCTCACTGCACACTAGTGGGCCGCGGCAGAGTGGTTGAAAAACACTGTATTACACTATATATGCATACATGGATCTTGGAACTTATGCAGACCCTCCACTGCATGTGTGTGCGTTACAGCTGTAGGGACAGAAGTGTACGCATGTGCGAGTGACTGCGTGGATGCAGCAAGTGGGACAACATCAGCAAAAGAACCGAGCTCGAAAGACCCCGATAATAAGTCCGTCTGTGTTGGCGAGCCAGGGAATAGGCTTTCTCATACTTTTAACGGGCGCGTCGTCCAAGTCTACAACAGAGGCGCACCTGTTGGCAGCGGCGCCCACAAACCACAATCCACTTCCACGGGCGTCGACAACGGACCTGTGACGGAAAACGTCACAACTGTATCCACAACATCCAATGCAATCATTCAAACAACTTCTACGAGTTTGATCAGTCCAGCCACGGTCACGCTTACAAGGCCCCCGATGCCAACGTGTACCGCAGCACGATGCGCAACCAGCACGGGTGCAAACAGAACTGACTCCCAGAGTGGCGCACATGGGACAGCTTCAAGTGTCACCACTGGCTCGGCAACCCCCATCAGGAGCCCAGTTGTTAAGCAGAATCCGAGGAACCATGGACCCTCCACAATTGCTGTCACACCCACTGGTGAAATAAGAGCTGTTACTCCTAAGGTGTTGACCCCCCGATTCTCCCAGCCACAAAAAAATGTCCAAAACATCCAGATCCCTGCAGGTAATTTTCAGTGACTTATAATTTTTTTATTGCTTGCTTGGCCTGAGTCGATGTTAAAATCCCTTGGTTAAAAAGTTATATTTCTGAAACAAAACTGAAACTTTGTAAAGTTTATTGGGATATTTTAATTTGATAGATCCGCTTGTATCACTACATAAACTGATAACTGATAACTGGTTACATGTATGTAACCAGGCAGCACTGTGAGACAGGGGTTAGTGAGGAGGTCGGCAACCCGCCGCTCTAGAACCGCATAGCGCCGCCCTAGTGGCTCTCTGGCGCATTTTCAAAAATGGATGAAAAATGGAAAAAAAGAGGGGAAAATTATATATTTTTTATTTTAATATGGTTTCTGCAGGAGGACAAACATGACACAAACCTCACTAATTGTTATAACGCACACTGTTTATATTAAACATGCTTCACTGTAGGGTTGGGCGATATTGCCTTTTTTTAATACCACGTTATTTTTGGCGATATACGATATATCCATCCATCCATTTTCTACCGCTTATTCCCTTTCGGGGTCGCGGGGGGCGCTGGCGCCTATCTCAGCTACAATCGGGCGGAAGGCGGGGTACACCCTGGACAAGTCGCCACCTCATCGCAGGGCCAACACAGATAGACAGACAACATTCACACTCACATTCACACACTAGGGCCAATTTTTTTTTTTTTGTGTTGCCAATCAACCTATATACTACGATATTTTGCCTTAGCCTAGAATGAACACTTGATACATATAATCACAGCAGTATGATGATTCTGTGTCTACATTAAAACATTCTTCTTCATTCTGTATTAATACATGCTACTTTTAAACTTTCATGCAGAAAAGGAAATCACAACTAAGTCAATTTACCAAAACTGTATTTATTAAAGTTAGTAGCAGGTGACTTTTCAAATGATGCTACATATTAGCAGTAATGCTACTTACGGTAGCAACGCTTGTGCCCCACACTTGACAAATTTGTCTATTCGACATCTTCTCGCTTGAAAACGAACCACCGCCAGACGATGGACCCCGTGCTGTTTTTCTTGGGAATAAGTTCTTCCTTCATTTGTTACGATATTTGCACCTTCTTTCTCTCGCAACAACCCACTAGCATCACAGCTAACGTTAGCCATGCCGCTACCTCTCCGCTGGGCGAGGGCGTATACGTATGACGTGACAGTAAGTGACGTATGAATGTGCGCCTGCTTGTCTGTGAGGAGACACAGAAAAGAGCGAGGAGAGTGTAATGCCCGCAGCTGCGTGAGAACGTCTACTCGAATATAACGATATAGTCATTTTCTATATCGCACAGAGACAAACCCGCGATATATATTGTATATCGATATATCGCCCAGCCCTACTTCACTGATTTGAGTATTTGGCGAGCGCCGTTTTGTCCTACTAATTTTGCCTGTCCTTGAACTCACCGTAGTTTGTTTACATGTACAACTTTCTCTGACTTTCTAGGACGTGTTTTATTCCACTTCTTTTTCTCTCTCATTTTGTCCACCAAACTTTTAATGTTGTGCGTGAATGCACAAAGGTGGGTTTTGTTGATGTTATTGACTTGTGTGGAGTGCTAATCAGACATGTTTGGTCCATGCATGACTGCAAGATAATCGGTGCTAACATGCTATTGAGGCTAGCAATATGTATATATTGCATCATTATGCCTCATTTGTAGATATATTTGAGCTTATGTAGTTTCTTTTAAGTCCTCTTAGTTAAATTTATATATCATGACACACTATCTGTATGTAATATGGCTTTCATTTTTTGTGGCTCCAGACAGATTTATTTTTGTATTTTTGGTCCAATATGGCTCTTTTAACATTTTGGGTTGCCGACCCCTGGGTTAGTGCATTGATTGATTGTTTGAAACTTTTATTTGTAGATTGCACAGTACAGTACATATTCCGTACAATTGACCACTAAATGGTAACACCCGAATAAGTTTTTCAACTTTTTTAAGTCGTGGTCCACGTAAATCAATTCATGGTACAAATATGTACTATCATCATAATACAGTCATCACACAAGTTAATCATCAGAGTATTTCTATTGAATTATTTACATTATTTACAATCCGGGGGGTGGGATTAGGAGGGTTTGGTTGATATCAGTACTTCAGTCATCAACAATTGCATAATCAGAGAAATGGACATTGAAACAGTGTATGTCTGACTTAGTAGGATATGTGTAGCGAGCAGAGAACATAGTGAGTTCAGATAGCATAAGAACAAGTACATACATTAGAAATACTTTTGATATTTTACATTTTGTTATTTATAATCCGGGGAGATGGGATGTGGAGGGGTATGGGTGTTAGTAAAGGGTTGAAGTTGCCTGGAGGTGTTTTAGTGCGGTTTTGAAGGAGGATGTAGATGTGGAATGCACATGTGCTTCACAATCCGAAGATCTTGGGTTCGATCCTGGGCTCGGGATCTTTCTGTGTAGAGTTTGCATGTTCTCTCCCTCCGGGTACTCCGGCTTTCTCCCAACTCCAAAGACAAGCACTTAGGGATAGGTTGATTGACAACAAAAAACTTAAGGTTCAACGTTTATTCGTCACACAGTGAAATGCTTTTTTCCATGCTCTTCAGATATTGCGTACAGTGGGATTCAAACACCAGTTGCAGAATCTAATACATCAAATACCAAAAATACAAGAAATTTAATAACTCTGATGTACATTAATTAAAAGACAATTAAGTTGCACAATAAGTCACAGTAGTTATGGTAGAAGTATCAGTTCAAGTAAAAGTACAGTAGTCAAATACAGTACCAGTGCAATATCAAATAGTATAAAAGTATATACAGTATGTACAGTATAGGAAGCAACAAATATTAAGGTGTCTTGCACCTAGTGTGAATGTTGTCTATCTGTGTTGGCCCTGTGATGAGGTGGCCAGTTGTACCCTGCTTACTGCCCGAATGCAGCTTAGATAGGTTCCAGCGACCCCGAAAGGGACATTGATTGATTGATTGATACTTTTATTAGTAGATTGCACAGTTCAGTACATATTCCGTACAATTGACCACTAAATGTTAACACCCGAATAAGTTTTTCAACTTGTTTAAGTCGAGGTCCATGTTAATCAATTCATGGTACATATACATACTATCAGCATAATATAGTCATCACACAGGTTAATCATCATAGTATATACATTTAATTATTTACATTATTTACAATCCGGGGGGTGGGATGAGGAGCTTTGGTTGATATCAGTACTTCAGTCATTAACAAAAGTATCAATAGAGAAATGGACATTGAAACAGTGTAGGTCTTACTTGGTAGGATATGTACAGCGAGCAGAGAACATAGTGAGTTCAAATAGCCTAAGAACAAGTAAATACATTAGAAGTACATTAGATTTTTTTACATTAGGTTATTTATAATCCTAGGAAATGGGATGTGAATGGGAGAGGGTATTAGTAAAGGGTTTATGTTGTATGGGGGTGTTGTTTTAGAGCGGTTTTGAAGGAATATAGCAGTAGAAAATGGGTGCATGTATTAACTTTTAAGTTTTCAATTTATTTCAGCTGAATGCTATTTACAGTTTAACAAAATCGACACTTTATTTAAACTTATTATCTTTTATAACATACAATTGTTGAGAAAAACAAAGTCAATGGTACACAGTAGCTACACAATGGTAAACTATTTTCTACTCTTTTAAATCATTTTTGTTTCTGCCCTCAAAGTTCTCCTGTGTACAGACTATTATTTCCTGCATTTTAAAATATTAACATACACAAAAAAAAAATGATTTTTTGAAAATAAAAATGTTGATCAAATTATTCTGGTATCTATCATAGAGTGATACTACCCTAATTATCGGCACCACCAATTTATGGATTGATTCTTCAGTGTTGTGTCCTGGCTGACAATGTTGACACAGAAATAGTTAATGCTATATTTATCCTCTTCCTAAACTCTTATTAATGTCCTGTTAATATCTGCTTACTTTCTTCTATCATGAAGTTCCATCTACACTTAAAGTTTATGAAGCACTTATTTGTTGGTTTTGTTTCAAGCTAGCTTTGCAACTAGCTTAGCTATTAGCATGTCTGCTCCTAGCTTGCTCTCAGTGGGTGATATGTTTAGCCTTGTCCTTCATTGATAATGATACTTAAGATACTCAGAAATCACCATAATTGCGGAGATTTTTCATGAATACCGAACTATACTAATGGACACATCACTAATTGTTACTACTCTTTGGAGGCAGCTGAATCTTGATTAACCTTTCCTTTCAAAGAACTGTTCAAAACACTATCTCATTATTATCGGGTTTTTTACTCAAGAAAACAATCACTGGTAGCAGTTATAAAATAATGAATTTGTGCCTCAAAACTGGTCTTCAGCTATAAATTATTTTATTATTCGTGCAAATTATCAATTAATCTAGTAATCAAATAAAACAAACGTTTGAGCCTGAATGCGTCTTTTAGGGAAAATATGTAAAATAAACAAGTTTTTTTCTGGTGACCTTTATACGGTCTTCTCATGGACGCACATAACATTGAAATTGCATGTTTATTGCAGGCACATCTCTTTATATTATTAAAATAAAAGAAAGAAAAAAAGTGTCGCCCGATGAACATGAACCAGGTAATTCTGTTTAGAACTTATACAATACATAATATTTGAAGTCTTAAAGAACTAAACTAAAATGGATAAGTGACAAATGTATTTAAAAATTTAACACATACATGTTTAAAAAAGTTATAATTGTAAGAGGGTTGTTTGATTTATGGAAAAACAACTCGGTAGTATAACCATACAATCTATAGAAGACAACATTTCATCACATGCCCACATGTTTGAATAAAACATTTGTTATGTAAGTCAAACAGATAAGATATACTTTACTTTTTTCTGTTTGTTTGCTGATCTTAAACATGAAGGATAATTTCTGGTAATGTGTTGCATTACCGATGTAGTGCTAATGTGTAATGTTAGCTTTTTGACAGTGCAATCATTTCATCAAAATGTCTGTCTTTTTTACTTTTAAATGATCGCAAAACCTTTGACAGCTCCTCTTGTATTCTCTCTCGACCACTTTGTCATTGTTTTTCTTTTAGTTCAACAATAGTTGCACTTTTCTCATGTATGCTCTATTGGAGCAGTATCACACTTACTCATTAAACAAATCATGGAAGCAACAAAACAAAAATCGATGCTTTTTCACATCCTTGTAGCCTGAGTTCAGAATATGTACTTAACATATCCGCATCAGAACAATGAACCAGTAAAGTAGATTTGATTGCTGTAATGTTTCCTTTAACTCATAGTTTTCTATATCAATGACATCATTCATGATAAAAACATTGTTACATTTAATAATATCTAATCGTGTTGGTCAAAGGCAAAGTTTTTTTATTCCTCACTGTACTTACGTTTTCATTTAAGAGGTAATGAATGTGGGTCTACAGTCTACAAGTGATGAGTTATATATTTATTTATATTATGTAGTTTATGAGCTCAGCTATTCATTCAGCCTCATCGCACCAGCAGAGGTGGACACCTCCCTCAGACTATTGGAAAGATGCTTAAATGTCAAAGGTTTTAATTCAATGACTGTAATAAAAATATATATAATAATCAGTTGCACATTTGGATAAAAGCATCAACTTTGAAACTTATCAAGAGAAAATAACAATTCTTACACAAAACTAAAGCAACTCCACATTTGCCATGATGGTGGTCAGGAAGACAAGTATGTGAATCAGAATCAGAATCAGACATACTTTATTAATCCCTGAGAGGAAATTAAAATCCTCTGTTTTCACCTGTGATAGGTATGGTTTTGGTTCGCAGTGAAAGTGGGCAACTGCTGATGATTCACCAACAGACCTTGGCTCAGATGCAAACTCAGGCACAGTCCCAAAGTGCAGTGACACCACCGCCTTCAGCCTCCTGCAGCACCAGCCAGATCAAATCTCCGCAGGTACTGAGACTTCCCAACACATGGAAACACTACATGTGACAAAATGCTATTCAATTAATCATTCATTCATTTTCTACCGCTTGTTGTTTTTGGGGTCGCGAATAAACATTTTTTGAGACTTTGGGAAAGGGGCCATAGTTCGTTAGAGAACTCACACATATACAATCTTCAAACTCCACATTTAAAGGCTTGCACTAAAATTAAAATCCAAAATGTGATAGCAATGACCAATCTTTTACTTTCGGCTAGTCTCACAAGAGCTCTGCTTTGCATCTCCCTCTGTTACGCCAACTGTACCACCGACAAATGTCTTCTCTAACCACATCTAGAAACTGCCTCTTTGATCTCCTTTTTCTCCTCCCTGGCATCCCATCTCCACTTTCCTTTGAGCAATATAGACTCTATTTTTCTTTCTCACATGGCCAAACCTGCTCAGTCGGTTCTCTCTGACCTTGTCTGCAACCTATCATTAATAATCAAAATTTTCAATAGTACCCAACTGGTATATTTCTGGAGATACACAATCATTGTAGATGTACAGTAGTACCTCAACTTACGAGCTTAATTGGTTTTGTGACGGAGCTCTTAAAGGGGAACATTATCACAATTTCAAAAGGGTTAAAAACAATAAAAATCAGTTCCCAGTGGCTTGTTGTGTTTTTTGGGGTTTTTTCAAAATTTTACCGGTCCCCGAATATCCCTAAAAAAAGCTTTAAAGTGCTTGATTTTCGCTCTTTGCGATGCGACTATCCATTTCCCTGTGACGTCATACAGTGCTGCCAATGTAAACAAACAACGGCGAATACCACAGCAAGATATAGCGACATTAGCTCGGATTCAGACTCGGATTTCAGCGGCTTAAGCGATTCAACAGATTACGCATGTATTGAAACGGATGGTTGGAGTATGAAAGTATTGAAGAAGAAACTGAAGCTATTGAGCGAATAGATATTGACGCTATTCATAGCCATAGCATGGCCGAATAGCTGCGTTAGCATCGCCGGTAAAATGTGCGGACCAAACGATCAGGACTTTCGCAACTCGTGACACTGGAGCAACTTAAATCCTTCGATTGGTAAGTGTTTTTTTCGCATTAAATGTGGGTGGAAGGAAACGTAATATAGTTGCAAATGCATCTGCAGGTTATCCATACATCTCTGTGCCATGTCTGCTTTAGCACCACCGGTAAATAGCATGTTAGCATCGATTAGCTGGCAGTCAACATCAACAAAACTCACCTTTGTGAATTCGTTGACTTTATAGTTGCAAATGCATCTGCAGGTTATCCATACATCTCTGTGCCATGTCTGCTTTAACACCGCCGGTAAATAGCATGTTAGCGTCGATTAGCGTAGCATGTTAGCATCGATTAGCTGGCAGTCACGCCGCAACCAAATATGTCTGATTAGCACATAAGTCAACATCAACAAAACTCACCTTTGTGATTTCATTGAATTTATCGTTGCAAATGCATCTGCAGGTTATCCATACATCTCTGTGCCATGTCTGTCATCGCCGGTAAAATGTGGAGACACTTTGGTACATTCAATGGGGGTCTGGCGGCAGACACTTTCGCATCTTCGGGCCAGTGGTGCAACTTGAATCCCTCCCTGTTAGTGTTGTTACACCCTCCGACAACACACCGATGATGTCTCCAAGGTTCCAAAAAATAGTCGAAAAAAACGGAAAATAACAGAGCTGGGACCCGGTGTTTGTAATGTGTTAAAAATGAAAATGGCAGCTGTATTACCTCGGAGACGTCACGTTCTGACGTCATCGCAAAAAGAGTGATAAACAGAGAGGCGTGTAATTCGCCAAAATTCACCCATTTAGAGTTCGGAAATCGGTTAAGAAAATATATGGTCTTTTTTCTGCACCATCAAGGTATATATTGATGCTTACATAGGTCTGGTGATAATGTTCCCCTTTAACTCAATACACTTGTATTTTAAATCAACGCCTCCCATTGAAATTAATTGGAATCAAATGGTTCTGCCTCCCTCTCCAAAATAGCACAATTTTAACATGTATCTTGTCCTTTTAGAAGAAAAACTAACTTATAGAAAAGTTGTATGTATAATAATAATAATACAATATACTACTACTTTTAACTACATTAGTTTCATGTACTTCTACAGTATCTCCCTTCAGTTTCTTCTCTGTGAAACACACCATCAGCAGTTGTTCTTATTTTTATGAATAAGTGTACGCCATTTAGATATTTTAACATTCTTTGCTTGCGTTTTCGACTTGTCTGCTTCAGTATGGTGCAGACGAGCAGTGATATGCTGCAATTGTTTCGCCAAGTTGGCAACACGCTTCGGCCGAGCGTGGTCAAGCAATAATCAAAATTGCGCCGCTGAAGTGGCAGCTGGTTGCATCAGTTCTGATTCTATGATGTTCCCTCTTGCTTTCATGTGTTTTTTGATTTATTTTTGTGAACTTTTTGTATCTGCAAGTAAAGTATAAGTGTAGTAGCAGAGAGTTATGGTGATATTTGAATATATTATTTACAAGTTATGTCAAACTCTAGCTATAAGGTATTGCTAGCGAGTAAGACCAGATGTTTTGGGTGGATCTTACAGGATTTCCTGTGACATTCGCTATGCCAACTAATGGCAGGAATGATTGTACCTCAAAATTTTGCTTGCAGCTTAAAGCATAACAACTAGTCGGGGGACAGCTCTTATCTCAAAACACTGTTAAGTTGAAGTACCTCTGCATTGACTAAAACAGGACTAGAAAAACCCTGTTATTAACAACAAATACATTTGTATACAGTTCAGTTTGTTGTGTATTTTGTGTGTATGCCCAATTCAAGTGTAGTAGAATAACCAATTTGTACTGTATTATGTATGTGTGTATGTTTTTTGGCACCTCTGTGTTGGGTAGTATGGCTGTAAATATTCTCCTTCATTCAAGTCATTGTATTCTCAGGGTATTGAATTGATTGCAACTACTGAATTGATCGCAACTGGACTAGTCGCGATCAATTGCAACTGCAGTCTAATTATAGCTTGATGGAGCATCATTGACTACAGGCTGGAGTAAGATATTAGTGGTTCCTTGGTAGAACCTCAACATCCAAGCAATTATTTCAGTATTGTTGTTTCTATATTTATATTTATATTTACTCCTCTCTGAGCTGCCACCTTATGGTGGTAGAGGAATTTGCGTGTCCCAATGATCCTATGAGCTATGTTGTCCGGGGGCTTTATGGCCCCTGGTAGGGTCTCCCAAGACAAACTGGTCCTCGGTTAGGGATCAGACAAAGAGCAGCTCGAAGACCTTTTATGAAGAATAAAGATCAAGGACTTGGATTTCCCTCGCCCGGATACGGATCACCAGGGCCCCCCTCTGGAGCCAGGCCCAGAGGTGGGGCACGATGGCGAGCGCCTGGTGGCCGGGCCTGTCCCCTTGGAGCCCGGACGGGCACAGCCAGAAAAGGCAACATGGGACCCCTCTCCAATGGGCTCACCACCCTTAGCAGGGGCCATACAGGTTGGGTGCAATGTGAGCTGGGCGGCAGCCAAAGGCAGGGCACTTGGCCGTCCAGTCCTCGGCTACATAAGCTAGCTCTTAGGACGTGGAACGTCACCTTGCTGGGGGGGAAGGAGCCTGAGCTAGTGCGCGAGTTGGAGAAGTTCTGGCTGGATATAGTCTGACTTACTTCGATGCACAGCAAGGGCTCTGGAACCTGTTCTCTCAAGAGGGTCTGTACTCTCTTCCACTCTGGCGTTGCCAGCAGTGAGAGGCGACGGGCTGTGGTGACAATTCTTGTTGCCCCCTGGCTCAAAGCCTGCACGTCGGAGTTCAACCCAGTGAATGAGCGGGTAGCATCCCTCAGCCTTCGGGTGGGGGGACGGGTCCTAACTGTTGTTTGCACTTACACGCCAAACGGCAGCTCCGAGTACCCGCCCTTTTTGGATTCAATCGAGGGAGTACTAGAGAGTGCTCCCCTGGGTGATTCCCTTGTTCTACTGGGGGACTTCAACGCTCTTATTGGCAACGACAGTAAAACCTGGAGAAGCGTGATTGGGAAGAATGGCCGCCCGGATCTGAATCCGAGTGGCGTTTTGTTATTGGACTTTTGTGCTCGTCACAGATTGTCCATAACATAAGCACAGCTTTCTACCGATCACCACCTGGTGGTGAGTTGGCTGCAATGGTAGGCGAGGATGCCGGACAGACCTGGCAGGCCCAAACGCATTGTGAGGGTCTGCTGGGAACGCCTAGCAAAGTCTCCTGTCAGAGAGAGTTTCAATTCCTGCCTCCAGAAGAACTTTGAAAATGTCACGAGGGAGGCGCTAGACATTGAGTCAGAGTGGACGATATTCCGTACCTCTATTGTCGAGGCGGCCGATTGGAGCTGTGGCCACAAGGTGGTTGGTGCCTGTCGTGGTGGTAATCATAGAACCCGGTGGTGGACACCAGCAGTGAGGGATACTGTCAAGCTGAAGAAAGAGTCCTATCGGATCTTTTGGCTCATAGGACTCCGAAGACGGCAGACAGGTACCGACAGGCCAATCGGTGTGCGGCTTCTGCGGTCATGGAGGCAAAAACTCAGACATGGTAGGAGTTCGGGGAAGCCATGAAAAACAACTCCCAGACTGCTTCGAAGCGATTCTGGACCACCATACGCCGCCTCAGGAAGGGGAAGCAATACACTGACAACACCGTGTATGGTGGGGATGGTGTTCTGCTGACCTCGACTGCGGATGTTGTGGATCGGTGGAGGTAATACTTTGAATACTTCCTCAATCCTACCAACACGTCCTATAAGGAAGCAGTGCCTGGGGAATCTTTGGTGGGCTCTCCTATTTCTGGGGCTGAGGTTGCTGAGGTAGTTAAAAAGCTGCTCGGTGGCAAGGCCCCGGGCGTGAATGAGACCGGCCCGGAGTTCCTTAAGGCTCTGGATGCTGTGAGGCTGTCTTGGTTGACAAGACCCTGCAACATCACGTGGACATCAGGGGCGGTACCTCTGGATTGGCAGACTGGGGTGGTGGTTCCTTTCTTTAAAAAGGGGAACCGGAGAGTGTGTTCCAACTGGCCTGGGAACGCCCCAAGGTCCCCCGGGAGGAGCTGGACGAAGTGGCTGGGGAGAGGGAAGTCTGGGCTTTCATGTTTAGGCTGCTGCCCCCACAACCCAACCACGGATAAGCAGGAGAAGATGGATGGATGGATGGATGGATGAATGGATTTCTTTTTTTAGTATTTACATTTCATTTGTCAAAAAATTGTTTTGTATTGCCACAATTTGGTTGAACACATTGTTTTTTACTTTGGCGTACTGTGAATTATATGTGAGAAACTATAATGTCGTCTCTGTTATTGTACAGGCCTCACAGGCATCACTGCTTGCCCGTGTTGTTACACCCACCACATTTGTCCAACAAGGCTCAGCAGCCCAGACCACATTGCCAACTACTTCTACACTGCAGAAACCTCCAGTGCTGCAGGTATGTTCGACTTACATCAAATATGTTAGCATGTAAATTCTGAAATCAGTGAGGGGCCGCTAAAGAGTAAAAGCCCCAGGTGAAATTGATTGCACTGACATCCTCGTCTTATGCTTGCTTTTGATCACAATAAAGGTTTGACTATAAATGTGCAAGGCTTACAGTAAAAATATCTAATAATTGTTGCATGTGTTGACTAATACTTATTTACCAGCAACATTTTAAATATGTACACATTTGCTGAGATGCTATTCTAACATTGTTTTCTTGTCCATTTACTGCAAATGGACTTGTGCAGAACCCTGTCATACTCGGAGGAAATGCCACCACTCTGGAACAAATTCAAAGAATCCCAAACACAGTTCAGCCTGCATCTGCAATTCGAGCGCAAACACCGAGTTCTGGGTTCTTGGGAGCCACTGGGAACTCTGTCACTCCAACAGCAATAACACCAATCTCAGCAGTAAGAGAAAGTATATATTATGAAATATATCATGTAAGGTTATGATCAAGGGCAAAGGACTGAGTGGGGGGACACATTGGAAGCCTTACAGATATTTATAACCTCATAACATAACCTAAATTCTGATATAAATATGGAAATAATCAAAGAAATATATAATATGCATCTTTAAAAAAAATCTATTTGACATCAGTCCTCACTCATTTTAATATTTCTAATGCTGCCTAACAGCATACTTGCCAACCATGAGACCTCCGATTTCGGGAGGTAGGGGTTGGGGGGCGTGGTTTAGAGGGGAGGAGTATATTTACAGCTACAATTCACCAAGTCAAGTATTTCATATATATATATATAAATATATGTAAATATAAATAAAATAAATACTTGAATTTCAGTGTTCATTTATTTACACATATACACACACATAACACTCATCTACTCATTGTTGAGTTAAGGGTTGAATTGTCCATCTTTGTTCGATTCTCTGTCACTATTTTTCCAACCATATGCATGTACAGTAGATGGCAGTATTTTCCTGTTTAAGAGCGTCACAACATTGCCGTTTACGGCAGACGAACTGCTTTACGGTAGACGAAAACGTGACTACTGTTTTTGTGTGTTGTTACCGCACTGGTAGGATGTTAATAAAACTGCTTAACAACAAACCCACATAAGAAACCAAGGACTCGCCCTCGATCATTCTACAGTTATAACGTCATTGGGCAGACATGTTTATATTGTGGGAAAGCGGACGTGAAAACAGGCTGTCCTCACTCAGGTCCGCATGGAGCTGGAGGGGGCGTGGCCTCCAGCTCCGCCTGAATTTCGGGAGATTTTCGGGAGAAAATTTGTCCCGGGAGGTTTTCGGGAGAGGCGCTGAAATTCGGGAGGGTTGGCAAGTATGCCCAACAGCCTAAAGCTCCCCATGGCGCTTATATCTCTTCCCTAACTGTATTACCGTTCTTCTCTTTGTAACAATTGCGTCTGTTTAAAAGGAAATAACGGGCTGATACGTAATACACTTATCACTTTGACATCATCTGCACTTCCTCTCTCCAATTTGCATTGCGTCAACAGCCTTAATCTGACCATGTCCACACAAACAAGGATACTTTAAAAACTATTGCTTTCCCATGCGTTTTGGCCTATTGTACACATGCAAATGCATACTTTAGTCATCAAAAAATTTTACTTTTTAAAATGCTGGTCATTGTGAAGAGTTTTTAGAACGCTGTCTTTGCATGTGGACCGGTGGACTAGGGGTGTCAAACTCAGTCACAGAGGAGCAAAATTTGATGTTTTACAAAGCAATTAACAAAAGATTCACATTGTATCATTGACTACATCTAAGTGTTTGTGCTCATTTTAAAGTTACAAAGGTGTTATCTGCCAATCATCTCTGGTCGCTTTTTTAGCTTGGACAAAATGTGCATGACATCCAATGAAAGTGTTTTTATTTGGGCTTTTTGAAACTCAACTTTTGTCGATTTACTTTTTTTGACACTGGTGTGAAGGAAATACTGTATGCGTTTTAAAAATATATTTGTTCTTATTTGTTTGTTTTTGTTTAAAGAGTTGTAATAGTCTGATATTCCGTAAATGCGTCAAGAGTAGTGAGCACACAAAGGTGGAGACACTGTGGAAGAGAGCAGCTTCCTGCGCACACTGAGATGACTGTGGTTGCTTCTTTTAAAAAGTGATTGTAGAACGACTATCTCCTAGTCATCCTGTTAGCATTCTGGCAAAATCTACATGACCATATTTTCCGGACTATAGAGCGCATTAGGATATAAGCCGCACCCACTAAATTTTAGAAGGAAAACATATTATTCTATATTCTATCCGCACCGGACTATAAGCCGCAGATATATATTGTGAATAGAGTTATTTACACAGAAATATTTTGTAAATGTTTATTTATGTACTTTAAATATTTCCAAACAGTAGTAAAACAGCTGATCTACCAAAACAGAAGCCATCGTTGTGGAGCTAGCTCTCCAACCAGCTAATAATACTATAACACAAGGACTAGTAAATGTGTTAGCATTTTAGCAAATGCTAATGACGCTAGCATCATAACATTACGATAGCAGGTACAAGTATGCAACAAAACACTTCTACAGACATCACACAGAACGGTTTTGTAAGTATTAACGTATAAAGTATAAGTATAAATTATAAAACACTGTGTAGTGTTTTATACTGAATGAAAAATCCATACGATGAGAACACTGAACTGCACGGTGGTTGAAAAAACCCAAACACTACCGATAAATCTAAGGGCACTGCTGCACCTGCTGTGAGCAAATTCGTCCTAAAGCTAGCACCAGACGACACACAATAAAATACCCTCTGTGTTTTTGCTTTTTTTTTTTTTTTGTTGCTTTTTTTTAATAAATTATTTTCATTATTGCCGTTGGCGAAGAAAAATCCATAAATTAGCCGCTTTGTCTTAAAAGCCACAGGGTTCAAAGTTTAGGGAAAAAGTAGTAGCTTCTAGTCCGGAATCTACATTACTTTATATTCACACAAAAACATCAAAATCTGTGAGGTTTGTGACTTCAGTCAGAATGATAACAGACAAGGGTAGTTCTAGGGAGTCTTTCGCAGAATCCCAAAGAGTCTGAGTATGGGTCTGAGATACAAGTGATCTCTGGCATACCATGTTGTCGTTAAAATGATCACTTTTGATTGTGTTTTTACACATCTTTCTTGTGTTATTTTGTAAGGAAAGGTTTTAATAAATAATGTGATGTTGTTTTTAGTCGTGTACAATTAAATATTGCTACTTTTGGTGTTAAGGTATAAGACAAGTGTGGTAATAACTCAAGTTTTTAACCCTCATGTACAAAAGATCATGTACATCGCCTTCCACCCGATTGCAGCTGGGATAAACTTCAGCCCCAACATGACCCTGAGAGGTGACCAGCGGTAGAAAATGGAAAAAGGGAACGTGAAGTTGATTACTTTATAAAAAACTTCAATATGTTTCCATCCAAGGCCTTGTGTAAGTGTGGGGCTGATTTTAAAGATAATGTGCATGTCATTGTATATAAAATATATCACAATAACATCATGTTGGCCATGAAATGATGGTTGACGAGTGACCATGCCATAATTAAGATGACAGGTTTTTTATATATGAATATAAACTACAGGGAAGTCGCTATAAACAAGCGACATTTATGTCCAGGTTACACACGGTTTTGAAGATCGCCTGCCGTCTTCCATTTTCCACTCGAGTCAGAGCAAGCAAGTAAAGGGGTGGACCAGTGACTTGATGCTGTTTTGCACTTTCAAAAAGAAAGCACAAGGGAATAAGCGGTAGAAAATGGATGGATGGATGGAAGAGTTAAATATTTCCAAATCAAAAAATGTTGTCCTCTGCGGTATCATTTTTGGGTAGGATGAATGCGTCTGTCCTTAATATGAGGGATGACACATCACCTGCAATTTCTACGCTTAGGAATATGATGAAAATATATTAATACACACTTGCCGTGACTAAAATGTTATTTCTTTCCCCTCCAGGAGACACTGCAGAATGTGAAGAAGTGTAGAGACTTTCTATCTACGCTGATAAAACTGGTATCCAGTAAGAACCACTCGTCTGAAACCATCGCCAATGTCAAAAAGTTGATCAAGAATCTGCTGGTATGTTCCCTTCGAAAACATACAGTACAACCCTCTGTCCCACACTACGTTTCTAGTGATCCTTAATTTTAAAATAAATAAAGCTCCTATTGCTGGGTTGCACATGGCGTCACATTCGTCTTTCTTCTTTTTGGCTTAATTCACATGATGGTCAACCACCTTAAGCGTAGCAATAAAACAAGTGAGAGTGGGTGCATAGTTTGAGCGGAAAATGCCGTATTGCTGTTCTGTTCTTGGGTGCTCCAATTGCTCAGAGATAGGAAAGAGCTTCCATAGAGTCCCAAAATAAGTGGTTAATAAAGGTAATACATTTATTGAAATGTCTCTCATCATCTTGTGGAATACAATCGAACCATGCTTGTGTCTGCAGTTATCACTTTATAAAATGAGTGATTGAATATATCATTTGTTTGGGAAAATTTTGATGATGCAGTCGAGTTTACTCTATACGACATTAGTAGTGTTTGAGAGCAGAAAAAAATATAGGTCAATAGATTGCATTAGTTTGTGTTCTTTTGTGGTTTCTATGCCTAAATATAACTAAAAAGACCTGGTTATGCAAATTAACGTAATATTAGGTCCAAGTAATACATTTTGTGATTGTTAGTCCAAACCACTGTATTTTCGTTGTTGATTTTCATAACAGAAACTTTAAGTTTAGTTGTTGTGCAGGAAAGCCAAGTGCTTTATTGAACATGGACGACTACATTGTAACGTCTTTGGTGCTATTTGTTAGCATCAAGAACAAATAGTATAAATAAACTACATTACTGGACCTTGATATTGCTAACATACATTGCTGAAAAACAAGGACATCTATAACTAAATGAGACAAAATATTAACTTCACACCATAAAAAACAACTGCAGACATAAGTTGTAAGTGACAAATATCCATCTTTTCATCCATTTTCTACCTCTTGTTTCTCTCGTTTGTAGCAGAAAATCAACTGCAAACAAACATATTATTTTTCTCAGCATCACATTCACAGCAGCATGGCCCTCGCTGTCAATCAATTTTATACTTAGCGATTCACAATTAATGCTTAATTTGTGGACCCCTACCAGATGCAAACGCATAATATGCCTCCAATCTTCTTTAAATCTGTGTTGGTGTCAAAGGAAGTGAGGTCATAGTGAGCATTAACAGCTTGGTGAGGAAAAATGGTTTAAAATCTTTCAAAATTGTTTTTCTTAAGAGTGTATAAATCCACTCCATCCCTTTTAAATTAATTTCTTCATGATCGCGTACATATTTTTCTCTAAACTTAAAAAAAGTTGCCCAAGTTTGCACTGATGCAGATAAATAAACAGTAGCTTAATGAAACTCGAGACCATCGCCTGAAACCCGGACGCTCGAGGTCCCATGATTACAACCCAGCAATACATTAATATATACATACTCAGGGTTTCCCCAGGATTGTCGCCATTGTTCTCCTAATATTTGCACATAACACACTTTGTTTGATTGTTGTGTGCGGGTATATCTCGGGTATATTAAAGTACGTCTACATCGCAGACATGGTGCCTTCGATCGAGACGACCCCGTGCATATTGCTTAAAGGTGCCACATGCAGTAATGTGGCCAGAATTGGTAATGCCTCTATGGCCCCTCCTATGAGTGGTAAACCTATTGGAGGGTGGACCCATAGCCAGGCCCCATGGAGACAGGCCTCATGGGGACAGGCCCGGCCACCAGGCGCTCGCCATCGTGCCCCACCTACGAGCCTGACTCCAGAGGGGGCCCCCGGTGAACCGCACCCGGGCGAGGGAAAGTCCTTGATTGTTATTTTCAATAAAGGTCTTTGAGCTGCTCTTTGTCTGATCTCTCACCTAGGACCTGTTTGTCTTGGGAGACCCTACCAGGGGGCATAGAAGCTCATTGGGACACGCAAACTCCTCTACCACGATAAGGTGGCAGCTCAGAAAGGATTCTATATACTATATATATATATATATATATATATATATATATATATGTATATGTATATGTATAAATATATATATGTACGTATGTTTATATATATATATATATATCTGTATATGTATATATATATATATATTTATTATGTATTTATATATATATATATATATTTATTTATTTATATATGTATGTATGTGTATATATATATATGTATGTGTATATATATATATATATGTATATATATGTATGTATATATATATATATATATTTATATATATATATATATGTATATATTTATATGTATAAATATATATATGTATGTATATATGTGTATGTGCATTCATTTTTTTTTCGCGTTTAATAAAATTTTTTTCATACAGTAGTTAACTCAAAATTAATTCAATAAAAATACTGTAGTTATCATTTTTTTATCATTATTAACTGCAACCAAGATGGATACTTTTCAAATTTTAACCTGAATAAATGCTTCTTATGTTCTGTACATTACGTGTTGTACAAGTTAATCATATTCATTTGGCCTCATGACAATGTGTAAACCTGGCAAAGTGTGATATTCAGCATGCTAAACAATCTGTAATTTGCCACAAAAGGTCCCTCCTTTATTCATCAAGGTAACTGCATTTATTTAGGTGGAAATACCACAGAATTGGTTTTAAGAATCAAACACTGATCATAATGTAAGACATTTTTCATTATGTTACATTAGTTAGACTGGATGTGACCCGAAGAACAATGTGTGTGATTGTTTCTGCATGTTATATATTTTTTTGTGTTTTTTTTCAACAGGTAGCAAAGCTTGAGCCGGAAGAGTTTACCACTAAGTTGTACAAGGAGCTCAACTCGTCACCGCAGCCTTGCCTTGTGCCTTTCCTAAAGGTAAGACTTTGTTCTAACTGGCACCTTGTTCTGGCAAAAGTAGAGATTTCCGGTAAGTTATTTTTTAGAAAATACAACTTGGTAGAAGAAGAAATAACTTTTGTAGAAGGGTTGTTGAATGAAAAGTAATTTGCTGTAGCTAATTTACATTTTTGTAAACACTGTGGGAGGAAAACATGTTTTCATTACTGGCATACATGGGCAAATAAATGACAGAACTTTTTAAAATATTTTTTTCTGTTTTTCCTCATTGTATCTTAAAAACTATAGCAAGTTTTAATTTGTCTTATCTTTGCCAAATGTCTGACTCTAGCGAAGCCTCCAAGCTCTGCGCCAGTTGACCCCAGATGCAGACGCTTTTATCCAGCAGAGCCTCCAGCCTCGTACAAGCGCTCAACCTTCGGCTGTGGCTTCTTCATCCCTGACAACAGTGGTGATGCGACCGCCACTTTCCCCCAAAGCCGCTATCTCTGCAGCCACCAGCACTTCTGCAAACAAAACCACCATCGTCACTGTCTCTCAACCGCCTTATAGTAAACCTGGAATGGTATTTTTGTTGTTTGTTTCTATCTAATTATTCACATTGTCATTCATGTGGAAAACTTACTTGACAGTTTGTGTTGCATCTCTGTAAATGTTTGTAGATTGTTACCAAGCAACAAGGAGTGATGGTGAACCCTCAGGGGACGTTGGCTCAGTCGTCAATAGTAACTCTCAGAGGACCATCTCACAGTCGCATCAATCTGGGACAGCCTCCTGTGGTCAAGCAGCTTAATTCAGGTGCCATCATTTTCCGAATGCAATTAGCCTTATTGACAACATCCACAGTTGCACTTTAGATAATTCTATCACCATAGCAAATTGTTGTTTTCAAAATGTACAAACTTTATAGAAATGGCTAGTTTGAAAACAAAATTAATGTTTTAAGATATTTAAATGCAAATTACTGCAAGTGTGCAACCTTTGTAAATACATTTATGGAATTTGACACTGAGGGTTGACTGATTTAAAGGCACATCTGTATGAGTCTGTTAGTCCAGTGTCTTTCAACCACTGTGCCGTGGCACACTAGTGTGCCGTGAGATGCAGTCTGGTGTGCCGTGGGAGATTATCTAGTTTCACCTATTTTGGTTAAAAATATTGTTTGCAAAGCAGTAATTATAGTCTGCAAATGATGTGTTGTCGTTGAGTGTCGGTGCTGTCTAGAGCGGGAGGCAGTGTGCAGGTAAAAAGGTGTCAAATGCTTAAGCCAAAAATAAACAGAAAGTGAGTGCCCCTATGAGAAAAGACATTGAAGCTTAGGGAAGGCTATGCAGAACGAAACTAAAACTGAACTGGCTACAATGTAAACAAAAACAGAATGCTGGACAACAGCAAAGACTTACTGTGGAGCATGTCCGAACATGACATGACAATCAACAATGTCCCCACAAAGAAGCATTAAAAACAACTGAAATATTCTTGATTGCTAAAACAAAGTAGAAATATCGCTCAAAGGAAGACATGAAACTGCTTTAGGAAAATACCAAAAAAAAAGGAGAAAACACCATCAAAATAGGAGCACAAGACAAGAAGTAAAACACTACACACAGGAAAAGAGTGAAAATAAGTCAGGGTTTGATGTGATAGGTTGTGACAGTACACCTACTTTGAGACAAGAGCTATATTGATGCATGCTTGGTTATGCTTTAAAGTCGTATCAAACAATTGTGACAACGACTTTTTACTGTCAACTGAGTTTCTTTTTTTAATGATTTCTGCTGGTGGTGTACCTCTGCATTTTTTCAACGCCAAAAATGTGCCTTGGCTCAAAAAAGGTTGAAAAACGGTGTTAGTCATCCATTTGTCATTAGGGATAATGCTACTGGCATCTTGTGGATGGTCTGTATCACTGTATCGTCTTTTTGTTTCTACAGTCAAGCAGACTCTGGGTGCTAATTCTGTTCAAGTTGTCAGCCAAACTCCTCTCCAGGCTTCGCAGAAGAACAAGATGCAGCAAATAAGCAGTGCAACCTTGAGGTCTGTGACAGAGGTCTCAAGTCAATTATGCTGTGACATCTACACTGAACTGAAATTTGCACTTAATTTCCATTGTGGTCAATTATCCACTGAACTATCCGCCAATGCTTGCGCTATTGTTCATATTGAAATAATTTATTTATTCCCCCCCAGGGATGATGATGATGATATCAATGATGTGGCCTCAATGGCCGGAATAAACCTGTCAGAAGAGAGTGCTCGTATCCTAGCAACTAACTCGAGGCTTGTTGGTGCTGTGACCCGATCTTGTAAGGACGAGGCTTTCCTCTCCACGTACTTGCTCTCTCAGAGAGCTCTGGAAATTGGTGAGACACACACATGCATGCAAAGAAAAAAACACACTTTTCTGCTCCTTTAATGTGGTTTCATTCTCACCTTTCTGGAATTTGTTCACTCTCTCTTTTGAGGCAGGTATAAATTTTGGTGTCCAGGAATTAGGGGTGAATGTTGTAAATTATATTGCCCATGCTGCTCAGTTCAGACTACAGAGCCTGATGGAAAAGGTCTCCCAAGTGGCACAGCAGAAGAACTCAACCTTCAAAGTAATCATCAATGAGTGTGTCAGTGGGAAAGACGCATCACAGCACAGATGTTTGATTTTCAACTTTTGCTGTCGCATTCCCCCCCTTAAGGAAGATAAACGGCATGAACAGGTCACCGAAGTGCGAACCCAGCTCAAATTCTTTGAGCAGCTGGATCAGCTGGAGAAGCAGAAGAAAGAAGAGCTGGAGAGGGAGATCCTCCTAAAGGCTGCTAAGGTAACTGTATGACAACATGATTAACATGGACAGCTTAGTCTTTACTCTTATGTGTTCATGAGGGGCCCTTGTCTCACATGTACTGAAATGAAAAAAGATGCACATTTTCCCCCTCAACTTCATCTAGAATAATAATAATAATAATAATAATGGATGAGATTTATATTGCGCTTTTTCTATTGTTAGATACTCAAAGCGCTCACAGAGAAGTGGGAACCAATCATTCATTCACACCTGGTAGTGGTAAGCTACATATGTAGCCACAGCTGCCCTGGGGTAGACTGACGGAAGCGTGGCTGCCAGTTTGCGCCTACGGCCCTTCCGACCACCACCAATCATTCATTCATCATTCATTCACCAGTGTGAGCGGCACCGGGGGCAAGGGTGAAGTGTCGTGCCCAAGGACACAACGGCATCGATTTGGATGTCAATAGGTGGGAAGCGAACCTGCAACCCTCAGGTTTCTGGCACGGCCGCTCTACCCACTACGCCACCAGAATGCGCTCTAAGGTGGAGCAACCATTAAATCTGGTCTTTCTGCGTATTCTCCTATCGATTTAAGTCAGGGGTCACCAACGCGGTGCCCGCGGGCACCAGGTCGCCAGTAAGGACCAGATGAGTCGCCCGCTGGCCTGTTCTAAAAATAGCTCAAATAGCAGCACTTACCAGTGAGCTGCCTCCATTTTTTAAGTTGTATTTATTTACTAGCAAGCTGTTCTCGCTTTGCTCGACATTTTTATTTCTAAGAGAGACAAAACTCAAATAGAATTTGAAAATCCAAGAAAATATTTTAAAGACTTGGTTTTCACTTGTTTAAATAAATTCATTTATTTTTTTACTTTGCTTCTTATAACTTTCAGAAAGACAATTATAGAGAAAAAATACAACCTTAAAAATGTTTTTAGGATTTTTAAACACATATACCTTTTTAACTTTTAAATTCCTTCCTCTTCTTTCCTGACAATTTAAATCAGTTTTCAAGTACATTTATTTATTTTTTTATTGTAAAGAATAATAAATAAGTTTTAATTTAAATCTTCATTTTAGCTTCTGTTTTTTCGACAAAGAATATTTTTGAAATATTTCTTCAAACTTATTATGATTAAAAATAAAATAAAAATATTCTGGCACATTTAGAATATCTTGAGAATCAAATTTAAATCTTATCTCAAAGTCTTTTGAATTTCTTTTCAAATTTTTGTTCTGAAAAATCTAAAAGAAATAATGATTTGTCTTTGTTAGAAATTTAGCTTGGTCCAATTTGTTATGTATTCTAACAAAGTGCAGGTTGGATTTTAACTTATTTAAAACATGTCATCAAAATTCTAAAATGAATCTTAATCAGGAAAAATGACTAATGATCTTCCATAAATTCTTTTTTAAATTTTTTCAAAAATATTCTAATCAGCTAGATTTTCTCTTCTTTTTTTCGGTTAAATTTTGAATTTTAAAGAGTCGATATTGAAGATAAACTATGTTTCAAAATTTAATTTTCATTTTTTTCGTGTTTTCTCCTCTTTTAAACCGCTCAATTATGTTTTTTTTTAATGATTTATTCTCTACAAAATACCTTCCGTAAAAGGAAAAAAAATGTACGATGGAATGACAGACAGAAATACCCTTTTTTTTTTATATATACAGTATATAGATTTATATATTAAAGGTAAATTGATCAAATTGGCTATTTCTGGCAATTTATTTAAGTGTGTATCAAACTGGTAGCCCTTCGCATTAATCAGTACCCAAGAAATAGCTCTTGGTTTCAAAAAGGTTGGTGACCCCTGATTTAAGTACTTTTGTTTTTACCACTTCTGAGGCTCCAATAAGTCCAGCGCCCCTGTAAGATGAAATATTATATTGCACTTGAAGTTTAGATGCAGTAATAAAATTTTATTACCACATGTAATAAAATTTAAAAAAAAACTTCCAGTAAACTATCAAATCTATTCTGATCACTTCAATTGAGACATCTGGAAACAACCATTGGGATGAGGATACAATGGCCTTAATGCCACTCTGAATTAGCTATCAAAAATGAAAACGCACATCGTTGTTGACAGTTTTAGTGTGTACACATGCTACATCACCATAGCAACACATGTAAGCATGGCCTGGATTGATATGGCCTTTTCAAATTTAAAGTGTTACCTTTTTCACAAATGTCAATGATGTTCATGAGTGTTAGTAAAACCTAATACTCCATTCTGCCATTTGCGTACTGGCGAGCGATCTCCGAATCCGGGAGCATATCATTCACGGATTCTTTGTAGACATCCGCAAATGAGAACGGGATGTTGCTTCCAGCTATCAGCATAGCCATCTTTGTCTCAGCATAAGATACACCATCGGGTCTCCATTTTGCGAGTTGGTCCATAATACCAAGTTGTGAACGATGCTGCGCTGCGGACACTTTGTGCTTCGCTGACCGTTCATGGCTGAGTATATCCGTTCGGCCGCCGTGTTCAGTGGAGAAGTCTGTTCTACAAAATTTACGGGCAACATACCCCTTCCCCTTCGAACTCTACTGGATAAACGGAAATTCTTGTTTACAATTGTTCTGGAACTTGCAAGCGTATTTCTTCATTTTGCTTGTCGACTGTGTAATATATTGGGTTGGAGTCAATAACCAGGCGACGTGATGAAGTTACGTCTCTTTACTGTGGGCTTCAGAACAGACTCCCTAATGCATGTTTCTTGACTACACTTAAATGTAGAATATATTTACATTCTATTCTATGTACAGTAGATGGCAGTATTGTCCTGTTTAAGAGGGTCACAACATTGAGTCAGGTCTGCATGGAGCTGGAGGGGGCGTGGCCTCCAGCTCCGCCTGATTTTTGGGAGAAAATTTGTCCAGGGAGGTTTTCGGGAGAGGCGCTGAATTCCGGGAGTCTCCCGCAAAATCCAGGAGGGTTGGCAAGTATGGTCCTAAATGGCTGTCAAAGTGTACCAACTTGTCAAAATACATACGCAACACTTCTTCTGTCCAGGAGAGATGTATGATTTATTCCACTGGCTCTGCTGTAAGCAAATTTGTATTTACGTTTATTTAATATTCACAATTAATCAAAAAATATTTATAGGTATACTCAAAGAAAAAGTGCAGTTCCCCTTTATGTGTATAAAACCACCTATGCACAACCGGGAGAATAGACAAGCAAAAAAAACTAATGCGATCTGTGTTGTCAACTTTTCTGCAGTCTCGGTCACGACAAGAAGACCCAGAGCAGCTCAGGCTGAAACAGAAGGCCAAAGAGGTTTGTACAGTGGTTGCCATCTTGAGTGTGTAACATTCCTTCTGTGACATGACAATTAATTTGTTTCTACTTGCTTTCTTGTTTGTCATCCAGATGCAACAGCAGGAGCTGGCGCAAATAATGCAGCGGGAAGCCAACCTAACAGCGCTGGCAGCAATCGGTCCCAGGAAAAAGCGGAAAATGGACTCACCTCTCAGGGCTTCTAGCGCAGAGGTAGTTTATGTGGGATCTAATTTGAAATTAGAAATTAAAAATTGATTTGTTTTATGCTCCAGGGCGTAGGGTTGGACTCCAGCCCACCCAGATGTTCCGGCAGAGATGGATCTCGACAGTTAACACGACAGCGCATTACTAGAGTTAACCTTCGTGATCTGCTCTTCTGCCTGGAGAACGAAAGAAGCACTGGTCACTCGTGTCTGCGCTATAAAGGTTTCCTAAAATAACACTTTAAGCAAAATGACCAACGTCACTTAGTCAGCTTTGTGAAGTTGACGCTGTCGCCTTTTTTGCTGCATGTCTTTGATCCTTTGCTGCCGTGCGATGTCTGTCAGCGGGAAGAAACTTATCTGGAACATTGAAGAGACAGCACATTTTAAAAGCCTCCTCCAGCCCCGGCCTATTGTATTCTCAGAGATGGAGCAAATATCAGTGCAGCGCCCTGATTTCACATTGCCCTTCAGCTCACACGCTTTCCCACTCTTCAGTCGCGCTGCACAAAAATGGAAAAAAAATATCTTTGCAGAACCGAGTACATGAAATGTCAGAGACCCTTTTAGTGTTACTTTAACTGCGTCTGAGTGAGAGCACCAGAATTTTCTAAATTGCAAAAATCTAATGAGAGCTTTTAACTGCCATCATAATTGGATTATTTTATTTTGAACTGTTTTACAGAGATGCATTAATCCTGTCTGTTGAGCTGCCTCTAACCAAATTGAATCAGGTTCATAGAAGGTTTGCAGCTTTTTTTATTGTGTTGCCTAGAATATTAGATATTTTATTTAAAACTAGTTTTAATTGCACTAATAATTTCAAATGCATCTTAGTGAACCTGTTACTATTTTATGATGTCCATTTGAATATTGTGGTAGACATGAGTCCATATAATGCATCCAGATAGTATTCACAATTCTTTCCCTTTTCCACATTGTTTATTTACAGCATTATTCCAAAATGAAATACATTCATACGTATTTGTCCTCAAAACTCGGCATACAATACCTTTTAATGAAAAAGTAAAAAGGGTTTAAAAAAAAAAAGCTTATCAAACTTATTAAGGATAAAAAACTAACCGTAAGTATTCACAGCCTTTGCGCAATGCTTTGTTGATGCACTTTTTACAGCAATTACATTTTCAAGTATTTTTTATGTGATACAAAATGCGTGGCACACCTATCTGAGCAGTTTCGCCCATTCCTCTTTGCAGCACCTTTCAAGCTCCATCAGGTGTAAAGGGAAGCATTGGTTTTCATCCAGGATGTCTCTGTACATTGCTGCATTCATCTTTCCCTCTATCCTGACGAGTACCACATTTTCTGACACTGAAAAACATCCCCGCAGCATGATGCTGCCACCACCATACTTCACTGTAGGGATGGTATTGCCCTGGTTATGAGCGGTGCTTGGTTTTCTACAAACATGATGCCTGGCATTTACACCAAAGAGTTCAGTCTTCGTCTCATCAGATCAGAAAATGTTGTTTTGTGGTCTGAAAGTCTTTCAGGTGCATTTTTAAAATCTTCTTACTAAGAAATGGCTTCCGTCAGGCCACTCTACCATTTAAATCTAAGTAGTGTTTTGCTGCAGAGGTGGTTGTCCTTCTAGAAAGTTCTCCTCTCTGCAGAGGAATGCTGTAGCTCAGACAGAGTGACCATCAGGTTCTTGGCCACCTCCCTGACCAGACTTAAATTAATGCAGCAATGTACAAAGACACTCTGGATGAAAACCAACACTTCCCATCTAATCTGGTGGAGCTTGAGAGCTGCTGCAAAGAGGAACTGGGCAATACTGACCAAAGATAGGTGTGCCAAGCTTGTGGCATTGTGTTCAAAAAGACTTGAGACTGTAATTGCTGCCAAATGTGCATCAACAAAATATTGAGCAAAGGTTGTGAATACGTATCTACATGTGATTTTGTATTTTTTTATTTTTGATAAATGTACAAAATGTTTATAAAAAAAAACAAAAACAAACCTTCACATTGTTTATATGGTATTGTCTGCGCAATTACTTGGACAAAATGAATGTATTTCAATTGTGAATAAGGCTGTAACGTAACAAAATGTGTAATAAGTGAAGCGCTGTGAATTATGTCTGAGTGCACTTTATCAGCAAGTGTCTTGTTTATCTTTCTGAAGAAGATTGCTGAAGATTTACTGAACTGATGTTTTTAAAATCATCAACATGGCATTTTTTTTGTCAGTCGCAATCAAGTAAGTGCAGACATGTCTGCTATAGAGAAGTGTAAGATGATTAGTTAACCCCAACAAATATGTTATTGTTAGGTTCATTTAAAAATAATAGAGGGATATTTTTAGGGCAAAAGGGTTGCCAGTAAATACTTTGAGGGCCCTATGCAAGTCCAAATCAGACAAAAGGTATTGTCTTAGAAATATATTTTCAAGCAGTTAGTATTTGTTTGCAGTTTATTGTTTTTAAAATTAAAACATGCACTTTGACAGATATTTTATAAAATTTGCCAGTCAGATTAATAACTATACATATTTATTGGTCTTCACTTTGAATGTATACAAGTTTTTGTACATTTTATTAATGTATAAACAAACATTTGCTACTTAAAATCAATGTCGATATAGGAAGTATTTTCTCATATCACAAAGGTCACATCTATAACGGTGTCTTACAATTGTGTGTAAATTTGTAAATATCTGCATTGAAACAAGTTTTGATTTGTTTTTTTTTTATAATGGACTAAAATAAATCCGATAAATCTGCAAATTCCTAACTCGATTGCCTTCTGTGTTCACCGCAAATTTGTGTATCGAAACAAGAAATATATGTCAATGAAAACAATAAATCTCAAGTAAATCTGTCCACCAGAGAAAAATGCATTTTGTGTTCCTCAAAACTGTTAACAGTCAAAACAAAATCCTCCATAAACACTTGTAAATATACACACAATTATTAATTTTATGTGCAATATTATACATTTTGTTTTTAGTTGAAGCTTTGTCAGCAACATTCATGTGGGGAATGGTGAGAACTAGTGACTTTAACCTAACAGAATAGGATAACTCAAAAGAGGCCATCATTTTTTCAAGTTTTCAATTGCAGTATCTTTTTCATTTGGTCATACCTAAAAATGCACATATTTCTTTTGACATGTCACCTTAATCTTACTGTTTCATCATGGTCTTAAACAAGGGCTTGGCCGACAAAAGATAATATCAAGGATAACAAGTACAGTATCTCTCAAAAGTTAGCAACCATTTTATCATTTACTCTCAAAGAACATTAACACAGACAGTAAATTGATATAGTTTAAGGCAGTGGTTCTCAAATGGGGGTACGCGTACCCCTGGGGGTTCTTGAAGGTATGCTAAAAGTAGCAACAATTCAAAAATCCTTTATATATATTTTTATTGAATAATACTTCAACAAAATATGAATTTAAGTTCATAAACTGTGAAAAGAAATGCAACAATGCAATATTCCGTGTTGACAGCTAGATTTTTTTGTGGACATGTTCCATAAATATTGATGTTAAAGATTTATTTTTTTGTGAAGAAATGTTTAGAATTAAGTTGATGAATCCAGATGGATCTCTATTACAATCCCCAAAGAGGGCACTTTAAGTTGATGATTACTTCTATGTGTAGAATTCTTTATAATTGAATTACTTGTTTATTTTTCAACAAGTTTTTAGTTATTTTTATATCTTTTTTTCCAAATAGTTCAAGAAAGACCACTACAAATTAGCAATATTTTGCACTGTTATACAATTTAATGAATCAGAAACTGATGACATAGTGCTGTATTTTACTTCTTTATATCTTTTTTTCAACCAAAAATGTTTTTCTCTGATCAGGGGGTACTTGAATTTAAAAACTGTTCACAGGGGGTACATCACTGAAAAAAGGTTGAGAACCATTGGTTTAGAGTAGTGAGTGTACAGCTTGTATAACTGTTGAGTATGTATTGACAATTCTCTAATAACTACTCATCTAAATAATTGGCAACACAAGTAAGCACCGATATAATTGTGTGATGTCTATGCTTGCAGTCACACACAGTGATAGTCATAGTCTAAGGCTGCATGATCACTGCTGGCTGGCATTGGGAAGATGTGGTTCATTGAAGGGAAACATGAATCCCAACACTGTACAGCAGGGGTCACCAACGCGGTGCCCGCGGGCACCAGGTAGCCCGCTGGCCTGTTCTAAAAATAGCTCAAATAGCATCACTTACCAGTGAGCTGCCTCTATTTTTTAAATTGTATTTATTTACTAGCAAGCTGGTCTCACTTTGCTCGACATTTTTAATTCTAAGAGAGACAAAACTCGAATAGAATTTGAAAATCCAAGAAAATATTTTAAAGACTTTGTCTTCACTTTTTTAAATAAATTAATCTTTTTTTTTTTTTACTTTGCTTCTTATAACTTTCAAAAGGACAATTTTAGAGAAAAAATACAACCTTAAAAATGATTTTAGGATTTTTAAACACATATACCTTTTTACCTTTTAAATTCCTTCCTCTTCATCCCTGACAATTTAAATCAATGTTCAAGTAATTTTTTTTTATTATTGTAAAGAATAATAAATACATTTTAATTTAATTCTTCATTTTAGCTTCTGTTTTTTCGACGAAGAATATTTGTGAAATATTTTTCAAACTTATGATTAAAATTCAAAAAAAATATTCTGGCAAATCTAGAAAATCTGTAGAATCAAATTTAAATCTTTTGAATTTCTTTTAAAATTTTTGTTCTGGAAAATCTAGAAGAACTAATGATTTGTCTTTTTTAGAAATATAGCTTGGTCCAATTTGTTATATATTCTAACAAAATGCAGATTGGATTTTAACCTATTTAAAAAATGTCATCAGAATTCTAAAATTAATCCTAATCAGGAAAAATTACTAATGATGTTCCATAAATTATTTTAAAAAAAAATTCAAAAAGATTTGAATTAGCTGGTTTTTCTCTTCTTTTTTTCGGTTGAACTTTGCATTTTAAAGAGTCGAAATTGAAGATAAACTATGTTTTAAAATTTTATCTTCATTTTTTCCTGTTTTCTCCTCTTTTAAACCGTTCAATTAAGTGTTTTTTGTTCATCATTTATTCTCTACAAAAAACCTTCCAAAAATGTACGACGGAATGACAGACAGAAATACCCATTATATATACATAGATTTATTTATTAAAGGTAAATAGAGCAAATTGGGTATTTCCGGCAATTTATTTAAGTGTGTATCAAACTGGTAGCCCTTCGCATTAATCAGTACCCAAGAAGTAGCTCTTGGTTTCAAAAAGGTTGGTGACCCCTGCTGTACAGTACCAAACTGTCACTGTGATATTCTAAAGCAGACTATGATGATTCTTTCCCCTTCCCAGTGGATAAATATCTCATACACACCTCCAAGATGTCAAGACCCTTAAAGAGGAAACTGAAGTTGAAGGTGAGATCCTCATGCAAAATCTCTATCTCTGTGAGGCCTCTCAATAAATGAGCAATTTCCCAGTATCGAGTGGGGATGTGACCACTTTACTGCTCGGAAACTCAGATAAATCGGTTCGAGCAGTTTAGGAAATCGATGATTTTGGAAATTATAAACTGGGCCTGAGCTGCAGATCACTATTATTCCACAAGAAGGCTCTGTTGCACCATCTTTCACATTTGAATCAGTGTAGTCTGGAGGTGGAAGTGTTACCTGGGACGTTTCAATGCATCCTTTCATCTCCTTATACATATAAACTAGACTTCAAATGGAAATATCTTTAAATAATCTTTCCTCCTGCCTATACGGGCTTGTGTAACTCCAAAATTAGATGCTATGCAGTATATTTACATTTAAAGCACACAGATGGACATCTCCTTTTTTTACTCCGTCTAAAGCACTGACTCATATTGATTAAGATTTGTTGGATTTGAGGATCAGGATGTTGTTTGTTCTGTTCTCGCTGCAGACAAAATTTCTTGCACGTGCAAACCGTTGTCTTCATGGTGTGGATTTTCATGCCCAAGCAAACTCCTAAGTCCCCTCCAATATGAGTTGTCAGGCTGTATTTGCCTATGCTACTCTGGGACAGCAAACTCAATTCTGCGGTCTTGTTTGAGTTTGCATAATGAGAGCCTGCTGGCTGCTTGCAGGATAACGCCTGTGAGTGACAGCCATAAAGATGAATGAATAAATTGTATATATTTAGATATATGACTCAAATGTAGTCGAGTCACTTTGTAATATGATGAATCGGGGCCGTTAAGTCCCTGTAAGCCTTGCAATGTCTTGCATTTTGTTATTTCGTCATTGCAGAAGTTTCATGCATTTTAAAAAGCAAATTAACGATTTGTTTGGGTTCACAAATAAATTGTAATCATTTATTTTCTACTCTGATGTGGCAAAAAGATGAATTAGACCTGAGAATGTTTGTTAATAGGCAAATATTGACACGTCTGACTAATATGTTATCAGAACTTTAGTCCTGAACTATGACAAGTCTGTGTGTGTGTTCTTGTATTTCTACCATTCTCGAGACAACAAGGAAAAGTACCTGCCATATGAGGACGGGTGAACAAGTTTGGACCGAAATCATGGTTCCAATATGGAAAACCCACTGCTCAGTGGCATGATGGTTAGAGTGTCCGCCCTGAGATCGGTAGGTTGGGAGTTCAAATCCCGGCCGAGTCATACCAAAGATTATATAAATGGGACCCATTACCTCCCTGCTTGGCACTCAGCATTAAGGGTTGGAATTGGGGGTTAAATCACCATAAATGACTCTCGGGCGCGGCATCGCTGCTGCCCACTGCTCCCCTCACCTCCCAGGGGGTGATCAAGGGGAGATGGGTCAAATGCAGAAAATAATTTCGCCACATCTAGTATGTGTGTGACAATCATTGAATCATTAAAGGCCTACTGAAACCCACTACTACCCACCACGCAGTCTGATAGTTTATATATCAATGATGAAATATTAACATTGCAACACATGCCAATACGGCCTTTTTAGTTTACTAAATTGCAGTTCTAAATTTCCCGGGACTTTTTTCTTGAAAACGTCGCGTAATGATGACGTGTACGCGTGACGTCACGGGCTGTTATGAATATGAGCGCTGCGCATACACACAGCTAAAAGTCGTCTGCTTTAACGGCATAATTACACAGTATTTTGGACATCTGTGTTGCTGAATGTTTTGCAATTTGTTAAATTTATATTGGAGAAGTCAAAGTAGAAAGACGGAGTTGGGAAGCTTTAGCCTTTAGCCACACAAACACACGGTGATTCCTTGTTTAAAATTCATAGGGGTGAAACTTTACTATGGATCAGAGCAGACATGGATCCCAACCGAATGTCAACCAGCAGGTTTCGGTGAGAAAATTGTGGTTGAAAAGTCGCTTCTTACCGGATATCAGCTGAGCCGTGGACGTACACTTCCGACTATCAGGTACTGTTAAACTCACTAAAACACTAGCAACACAATAGAAAGATAAGGGATTTCCCAGAATTGTCCTAGTAAATGTCTCTAAAAACATATGAATCCGTCTCAATGCAACGCGATTGCAATCGCGTTTTTTTTTTTTCTAGTCCGTCGCTATCAATAACCTCAAACACGAATTGTCGTTTTCTCGGTCCGAATATCTTTTTTTGTTTGAGGCTCCCATTAAAATCAATGTGAATATGTGAGGAGCCATCAACATGTGATGTCATCGTCTGCGACTTCCGGTAGAGGCAGGGCTTTTCTCCAGTTGCGAACTTTATCGTCGATGGTCTTTACTAAATCCTTTCAGCAAAAATATGGCAATATCAATCAATCAATCAATCAATGTTTACTTATATAGCCCTAAATCACTAGTGTCTCAAAGAGCTGCACAGACCACCACGACATCCTCGGTAGGCCCACATAAGGGCAAGGAAAACTCACACCCAGTGGGACATCGGTGACAATAATGACTATGAGAACCTTAGAGATGAGGAAAGCAATGGATGTCGAGCGGGTCTAACATGATACTGTGAAAGTTCAATCCATAATGGATCCAACACAGTCGCGAGAGTCCAGTCCAAAGCGGATACAACACAGCAGCGAGAGTCCCGTTCACAGCGGAGCCAGCAGGAAACCATCCCAAGCGGAGGCGGATCAGCAGCGCAGAGATGTCCCCAGCCGATACACAGGCGAGCAGTACATGGCCACCGGATCGGACCGGACCCCCTCCACAAGGGAGAGTGGGACATAGAAGAAAAAGAAAAGAAACGGCAGATCAACTGGTCTAAAAAGGGAGTCTATTTAAAGGCTAGAGTATACAAATGAGTTTTAAGGTGAGACTTAAATGCTTCTACTGAGGTGGCATCTCGAACTGTTACCGGGAGGGTATTCCAGAGTACTGGAGCCCGAACGGAAAACGCTCTATAGCCCGCAGACTTTTTTTGGGCTTTGGGAATCACTAATAAGCCGGAGTCCTTTGAATGCAGATTTCTTGCCGGGACATATGGTACAATACAATCGGCGAGATAGGATGGAGCTAGACCGTGTAGTATTTTATATGTAAGTAGTAAAACCTTAAAGTCACATCTTAAGTGCACAGGAAGCCAGTGCAGGTGAGCCAGTACAGGCGTAATGTGATCAAACTTTCTTGTTCTTGTCAAAAGTCTAGCAGCCGCATTTTGTACCAACTGTAATCTTTTAATGCTAGACATGGGGAGACCCGAAAATAATACGTTACAGTAGTCGAGGCAAGACGTAACAAACGCATGGATAATGATCTCAGCGTCTTTAGTGGACAGAATGGAGCGAATTTTAGCGAGGTTACGGAGATGAAAGAAGGCCGTTTTAGTAACGCTTTTAATGTGTGCCTCAAAGGAGAGAGTTGGGTCGAAGGTAATACCCAGATTCTTTACCGTGTCGCCTTGTTTAATTGTTTGGTTGTCAAATGTTAGAGTTGTATTATTAAATAGAGTTCGGTGTCTAGCAGGACCGATAATCAGCATTTCCGTTTTTTTGGCGTTGAGTTGCAAAAAGTTAGCGGACATCCATTGTTTAATTTCATTAAGACACGCCTCCATTATATCGCAAAATGATCAAGTATGACACATAGAATGGACCTGCTATCCCCATTTAAATAAGAAAATCTAATTTCAGTAGGCCTTTAACTTTAATAGAGCATGTCTCATTTGCACCCCTGGTGGTGAAATCTATCAAAATTAGGGTGGTCCCACAAAGGAGGGATTTTCCTAATTGACTGAGTCGGTTTGTGGTACAAACAGTAGAAAATGGATGGATGGATGGGTTATTAATTTGTAAAAATTTTTAGTGCTCCCCCTCTGGCAAACATATGAAATAACAGGTGTGTGTAAGAAATTGAAATGCGCCCCCTCTGGTCAAAATTAATAAAAAAATAAAATAAATATGTAATTAGGGACATACTAATAACTTGAAGTAAATAATGAAGATTAAAAAATAATTTAACAGAACAAAAAAACTAAAAGCACTATTTTTTTCTCCCAATGTATCAACGTTTTTCTCATAAAATTGGGAACAATCTCTCATATTGTTTCTGTTTCTGTAATATTGCAATATTTTCTCATAAAAAATAATACTCTTTAATGTAACATTATTACGTTTTATTGTAAAATAGTGTCATTTGTCATATAAAATTATGACTTATCACAATATTGCCAAAGTTGTAGTTGTTCTTGTAAAATACTGACATTTTTTGAGTAAAATAATGACCATCCATCCATCCTCTTCCGCTTGGCCAAGGTCGGGTCGCGGGGGCAGCAGCCTAAGCAGGGAAGCCCAGACTTTCCTCTCTCCAACCACTTCATCTAGCTCTTCCCGGGGGATCCCAGCCGGGAGACATAGTCTTCATAACATGTCCTGGGTCTTCCCCATGGCATCCTACCGGTCGGACGTGCCCTAAACATCTTCCTAGGGAGGCGTTCAGGTCGCATCCTGACCAGACCCCACAGGAAGCAAACCTGCAGGACGCCACACACACACACAAAAAAAAAAAAAGTTATGTTTCAGGGTTAGACGGCACAGACACAAGGGAGCGTAGTTGCTGTACTATTTATTATGTATACACACATACATATATATGTATATATATATATATATATATATATATATATACATATATATGTATGTATGTATGTATATATAGACCATATATATAATAACCAATAATAATTAAACTAAGGAAATGGACTGTGACTAAATTCAAGAGTGTGTATGGTGGGAGACTATGTGAAGCAGTTATCTGTTGAGTGTTACCAGGAGGTGTTGTTCCAAACTCGGAAGTCCAAGAGGGCGAGGTTGCTCTGGGAAGTCCGTGCGACAGGAGAAAGATCCAGGGCGAGAGAGAGGCGTCAGAGTCCGTGTCCATGTGAGGGGGACCAGATCCGCGAAGACAGTCGAGATCCAGCGGGTGTCCAAGAAAGTGAAACACAGCTCGAAACCAGGGCAACGGGAGAAGACATGGGACAAATGAGCATGGAAGCGGGAGGACACTGAACGCGAGAATGCACAAGGAAAGCCAGATACAGGACAGCTTACTGTAACAGGGAACTGAAGATTATGTTCTGGCACGCGATAGCAGGTAGAGCTGGCTTTTGAAGGCAGTCCTGATGATCAGTTTAAGGTGCGCTGATTGCCGGCGATTGGTTGCAGCTGCTTGGTGCCACTGGCCTGGCGCGCACTCTCAGAGCTGCTCTCAGCGCAGCGCACATATGAATGCGCACTTATGTGACATCAAATTAACAAAACAAATAAATACAAAATAAAAAGCTCACACCCTCAGCGAGGTGTCAGCCCGGGAACGGCAGGCCACCAGACTGCAGTCCCCAGAGCCCGCGCTGGCCAAGGACACAATGAGCGGCGCACCGCACCCCCGGACCCCAACCCACCTGTGCATGTGATGTGGGTCTATATGTATAAGGCCCCCAGAGTGTCTACTGTGTACTTCAAATTAAGAGGGCGCTGTCATCAACGTTCCCTCTAAGGTAAGCTCCTGTGAAATTGCACACTGCTCACACGTCCTCTGCGCACGGCAAATCTAGGCCGCGCACAAAATCGAATAAAAAGATAAAAGCATAACAGTGTGCACGTCTGCCGTCGCTCACATATGCGCCACTGAATGCTCAAGGAGTTTTGGCGTTTGCTCACACATATGAAAAATTGGAGGGAAAATTGGCTGTCATCTTAACCCATACTTGCCAGCCCTCCCGGATTTTCCGGGAGGGTTAACCCCTCCACATAACAAAGTGTTTAAAAACGAGTATGCAAGTTGGACAAATGAGATGCCAATTCCAACCACTTTCATGTGGTATTGGACAGAAAGGAGGACTTTTTTTCTCCTCCATTTGAAAATGCGGACGTTATCAGCACTAATGTCTGATTCCAATCAATGCAAGTCATCAGAATCAAATACACCAACTTTTTTATATTCTTGTCTGTTTAATGAAAGAAAGGAATCTATATGTGTTAAACATGCTTGTATTATCATTAAACACCATTAACTTGTTAACAAAAAATGTCTGTTTCATAAATAAATAAATATAAATTTAATATATGAATGAGGTAGATCTCCTCGACTTGGTAATTGAAAAGTAGCTCGCCTGTAGAAAAAGTGTGAGCACCCCTGAAGTACATCATATAAAAAGATGATTTTTTAAATTCTAATTAGGGTCCAATAAGCTCAATTAGCAGAGAGAAATTTAAAAAAGCATGTATAAACTCAGCTTTGGGCTTAAGAGGTTAAGTCATGTATTTTTGCTTTGGCCATAGGGTAAAAATTGTCATTCTAAACCAGGGGTGTCAAACTCAAATACAGAATGGGCCAAAATTTAAAACTGAACAAAGCCGCGGGCCAAGGTTGAACAAATTAACCTTTTAATAGTGACCCAAAAAGGTTTTGCATTGAACATTGAACAAGTAAGGCTTTTATACAGTAACTTTATAGTGACATGCAAAATCGAGTTTCAAATAATAATAATAATAATAATAATAAAAACATACAAATGGCATATCAAATAAAATTTAAATACAAATTTAATGCCTCTTTTCTATTTGCAGCCTTCTGAGGTAAATATCAAAATATATTGTAGCGTCCCAAAAGAGTTAGTGCTGCAGGGGATTCTGGGTATTTGTTCTGTTGTGTTTATGTTTTGTTACAGTGCAGATGTTCTCCTGAAATGTGTTTGTCATTCTTGTTTGGTGTGAGTTCACAGTGTGGCGCATATTTTTAACAGTGTTAAAGTTGTTTATACGGCCACCCTTAGTGTGACCTGTATGGCTGTTGACCAAGTATGCGTTGCATTCACTTATGTGTGTGTAATAGCCGCATATATTATGCGAGTGGGCCTGCACGCTGTTTGTATGGAGGAAATGCGGACGTGACGACAGGTTGTAGAGAATGCTAAAATATTGTTTTCCGTGGCAAGAAATCTGCGTTCAAAGGACTCCGGCTTATTAGTGATTCCCAAAGCCCAAAAAAAGTCTGCGGGCTATAGAGCATTTTCCGTTCGGGCTCCAGTACTCTGGAATACCCTCCCGGTAACAGTTCGCGATGCCACCTCAGTAGAAGCATTTAAGTCTCACCTTAAAACTCATTTGTATACTCTAGCCTTTAAATAGACCTCCTTTTTAGACCAGTTGATCTGCCGTTTCTTTTCTTTTTCTTCTATGTCCCACTCTCCCGTGTGGAGGGGGTCCGGTCCGATCCGGTGGCCATGTACTGCTCGCCTGTGTATCGGCTGGGGACATCTCTGCGCTGCTGGTCCGCCTACGCTTGGGATGGTTTCCTGCTGGCTCCGCTGTGAACGGGACTCTCGCTGCTGTGTCTTGGATCCTCTTTGGACTGGACTCTCGCGACTGTGTTGTATCCATTGTGGATTGAACTTTCACAGTATCCTGTTAGATCCGCTCGACATCCATTGCTTTCCTCCTCTCTAAGGTTCTCATAGTCATCATTGTCACCGACGTCCCACTGGGTCATAATTGTCACCAATGTCCCACTGGGTGTGAGTTTTCCTTGACCTTATATGGGCCTACCGAGGATGTCGTGGTGGTTTGTGCAGCCCTTTGAGACACTAGTGATTTAGGGCTATATAAGTAAACATTGATTGATTGATTGAGTGTGAAAATCAGGATAATGCTTGCTTGCCCCGGGAGATTTTCGGGAGGGGCACTTAACTTCGGGAGGATTGGCAAGTGTGAGAAATTGCGGTGTTACAGCCAGGGGCGCCGAAAAGGGGGGGTAAAGGAGACAGATTCTAGGAGCCCATGATGGAGGGGGGCCCATAGAGGCCCCTAATGATGATGAAATTATATGAAATTATGTGTTGGGGGCCCTGTAAAGATTATTTTCATGGGGCCCAAAATCCCTAGCGGCGCCCCTGGTTACAGCGGCACCGCTGCTGTGTAATAACGGCGAGCCAGCTGTAATGTTAATTTGATATTGCCTCAAGGCCCAAATTAAAGCGGGCCAGAGTTTGACACCCATGTTCTAAACTATTCCACCAATCCTCATGGTTTAGCAACAGTTGGTACTCTAACCAAAAAGCACGTTTGGGGATGGACCTAATTGCGTTGTTATTTTTATACACAGTACAGATATTATATCCATATATTTGTCAAAAAGGTCACCAACCCCTACAATAACTTTTCAACGATGCATTCTTCACCACCAACATAATATGATCAGGTCTTATTTACTGATGCCCCCTCACAGGCCTGATGTAATCACAGGAGATCAGTTATGACTTATTAACTCCATATTATGCGGCATTTCCAAGTGATCATTCAAAAGTAATTGTGTTGCAAGGTAAAGGATCGTATTACCTTCCGTGAAATGAATGTGTCTTGACATAATCGCTAAAACATGTTGATGCTGTCTTCATCTTGACCAATTGTGGGATATCGATTTCACTATTCAGCTGAATCTGGAGACAAAAGGACAAGAGAGAGGAGGCCCTCGGGGTCTGAAAATCATCCTCCGCCTGTATTCTCTGCGCATAATTGAACAAATTCTCAGTGAACAGCTGCTACCTGTTACAATGACCTGCTTTAATTTTATCACCATGGACAAGAGATGTGATAGCATCTGCATGCTACATCTGTCTGCCTTTGTGATTAGCTCACCGATTCCTGCACGCGGTATATCATGACAAACATAATTACTGTCTCACATCTCTTCTTATAGCCTACAAATTGCAAGGCGTACACAACTCGCTAAGCCTAAATCACTTTGCTAGTGTGTCAATTCACTTTTGCCTGACTATTGGTGCTGTTCCTATTCTTAGCAGGATCAAGGGCACAGTTGCTTTCATCTTTCCCAAAGTTTCACCTCGTGGCCCAAATCTGGCCGAAAAATGACGCTATACCAGCCCCTGATTTCAGTTCAAAACTTGGGAGACAAACATTTTTGCTGCAAATTCCGAGAACACTAGGGTCCAAATTTATGATTTACACAACTGAGGCGTTCTTCGAGGCACCCCTTTGTGTCCTCTGCTTTTTGGCATTTACAAACTGTGGAGGGACGGAGCCGAAGAGCCGACGGCGGGGTAGGACAAACTGCGATCCTTTGAGGCGTCTTTTATAGATGGTCCATGCAACCCGCACGACGGTGGCTGGAAGCCTGTCACAGTGGCGCCCAACGTGGGGCCCGAACCCACGACCCTGAGATTAAGAGTCTCATGCTCTACCGACTGAGCTGGTCGCTCTCGTCTTCTTTTGCTGTTGATTCTCCTCCGTCTTCTGCCCCGATTGCTCCTCCTTCTCCCCTTTTATACTGCAGGAGAACATGCACGGCTTGAGAGCAGGTGTGTGTTTTATGCACCTGGCTTCGATTGCTGCTTGCGTCGCTGCAGGCGCGCCCCGCCTCTCCGCTCCGCCGCACACTCCGCCTCCTGGCCGCCATCTTGAGTAGGACCACAGTTTTTCCTACCCCGCCGTTGGCTCGTCGGCTCCGTCTCTCCACACAAACTTTTTAGTGATGTGATTTATGTAAATAAGTTGTTGCTGTAGTTTCATTCAGATGCAGGCAGTAGTCATTTGTTGAACTTCCTGAGCAGTGTTTATCAAGGTTCCTTAGGTCCTCTCTTTTTCATCCTTTGGGCTATTCAGCTGGTGGCCTGCGAGTTTACTTAAAAAAACTTGTCAGAGACTCACAATTTTGCAGCAGATTCTTAAAACACTAGAGTGCTGTCATAGAGAAAAAAAAATTGATTGGATAATTTTACAGTAGGTCCTTAAAAACAGCAGAACGCTCCCGTAAATGACAAAACAAATAGACAAAAATAAATATCTACTGAACGCTGGGTTATACAAAACCCAAAACCACTGAAGTTGGCACGTTGGGTAAATCGTAACTAAAAACAGAATACAATGATTTGCAAATCCTTTTCAACTTATATTCAATTGAATACACAGCAAAGAAAATATATTTAATGTTCGAACTGAGACTCCTGATTTTGGTTAATGGTATCTTCACAGAGGTGTAAGTTATCCATGCCTTGGGCACTAATACACCTCCATTGTCAGGTTCGTCCATAGCAGTTTGGTTATGTTTTAGTTTTTTACTCTGCATTTGTCTTTTTTTCCTCTGTGTGTGTGTAGTATTTCCTGTCAGCACTCTTATTTTGTCTGTTTCCTGTGTTTCTCCCTGAGCGCTGTTTCCCCTCAGCTGTGGCTGATTGGCACCTGGCCACACCTGGTGTCAATCAGCCCGCTCCTATTTTAACCTGCCTTCCTATCGAGTCTGGGCTGGATTATTGTCTTTGCTACCTGTCGTGTCATGTTGTGTCAATGCAGCATTGCAATAAGCTATATTAGGTAGCGGTTTGTAGCTTACTGTCTTTTGTTCCCTGCTTCCAAGTTTGTTCATAGCCAAGTTTGTTATCCTCCTCGTGCGCGCTTTTTGTTTGTACCCTTTTGGTTTTGTTCTTGTTTTAGTATTTGTAGCTTACTGTCTTTTGTTCCCTGCTTCCAAGTTTGTTTGTTCATAGCCAAATTTGTTATCCACCTCGTGCGCGCTTTTTGTTTGTACCCTTTTGGTTTTGTTCTTGTTTTAGTATTTAAAGGTTAAATCATGTTTACCTGCAAAATGCCTGCCTCCTTCTCTGCATCTTGGGGTTCGTCAACAACAAACTCTGACATCCATACCATCACAGATGCTGGCTTTTTGAAATTTGCCCGTATAACAGTGCGGATGGTTCTTTTCCTCTTTCGTTCGGAGGACACAGCGTCCACAGATTCCAAAAACAATTTGAAATGTGGCTGCGATGAGGTGGCGACTTGTCCAGGGTATACCCCGCCTAACACCTGATTGTAGCTGAGGTAGGCGCCAGCGCCCCCCGCGACCCCAAAAGGGAATACGCGGTAGGAAATGGATGGATGAAATTTGAAATGTGGACTGGTCAGACCACAGAACACTTTTCCATTTTGCATCAGTCCATCCTAAATGAGCTCGTCCCAGCGAAGCGTTTCTGGGTGTTGTTGATAAATGGCTTTCGCTTTGCATAGAGTTTTAACTTGCACTTACAGATGTAACGACGAACTGTAGTTGCTGAAAGTGGTTTTCTGAAGTGTTCCTGAGCCCATGTGTTGATATCCTTTACACACTGATGTCGCTTTTTGATGCAGTCCCGCCTAAGGGATCAAAGGTCAAGGGCATTGCTGCTTACGTGCAGTGATTACGTGCAGATTCTTTGAAATAGCTTGTTGAGAAAGGTTGTTCTTAAGCTCTTCTTAAATTCTTTTGCTGACGCATTTGTTGACAAAGTGTTGACCCTCGCCCCATCCTTGTTTGTGAATGACTGAGCATTACATAGAAGCTGCTGTTATACCCAATCATGGCACCCACCTGTTCCCAATTAGCCTGTTCACCTGTGGGGTTTTCCAAATAAGTGTTTGATGAGCATTCCTCAATTGTGCCAGCTTTTTTGAAACATGTTGCAGGATTCAAATTCTTATAAAATATCTTGTCTTTGCAGTCTATTCAATTGACTATAGGTTGAAAAGGATTTGCAAATCATTTTATTCAGTTTTTATTTACGATTTACACAACATGCCAATGTCACAAAAAAAGACTAATAGTTAAGGTAAAAGTCCGAATCACTGGTCCTTGGCTTTCTGGAAATGTGGCCCCCAAAACAATTGAACATCCCTGCGTTACAGGTTCCTTGACTTGGTTCAACCCGCTGCAACAAAAGTACAAGTTACATAGTTAACTATCAAATATTTACTCTTCTACTTGATGATCTGATTGATCTTAAGGAGATGTATCAAACACCACATTTTTCCAATCACATTGCAAGTTATTTTCGTTTAAAAGTGCCTCCTCCTTTCCTAGCAGTTGTATTTTCCCATGAGGCATATATTTTGGGGATGGGCTGTGATGTGCTTATGCTGAGGTGAAGCCTTTGCAGCCCAGATGACAAGTTACGAATACAGTTCGGTACTAAAAATACTGGATATGATTTAATATATTATTTATCTGGGTCTTTAAATATATTGTAAAGTCATCAAAACACGGACCCTGTTTTTTCCAACCTCAGATTTGTTTCTTTAAGTTCAATAATTTCCATACACAAAACTACAACAAGCAGCTGTTTTTTTCCCCTTCCAAAATGAAACAATTGTTTAAGGGGTAACAAGTGAAATATATTACAGAGCAGGTGACCAGTTTCCTCACTAATGAACCCTAATGAATAGACTATTATAATTTCCATAGGACCCAAGCCAAATGATTGCACTAAATAAACATCATCTTTTATGCTGTTTAAACTGCTGTTTAAGTAATTCACTGTGTGCTTTTTAATAAAATATTTCCCATGGGCAGGTGCAATATACACTAGCAGTAACCAACTTGCCTTATATTATTGTGTAAATGTTCTGTTTTTGCATTACGCATTATTTTGGTACTTATGGTCACCAACCTTTTTGAAACAAAGAGCTACTTCTTGGGTACTGATTAATGCGAAGGGCTACCAGTTTGATACACACTTAAATAAACTGTCAAAAATAGCCAATTTGCTAAATTTACCTTTAATAAATAATTACATATATCCATCCATCATCTTCCGCTTATCCGAGGTCGGGTCGCGAGGGCAACAGCCTAAGCAGGGAAACCCAGACTTCCCTCTCCCCAGCCACTTCGTCTAGCTCTTCCCGGGGGATCCCGAGGCGTACCCAGGCCAGCCGGGAGACATAGTCTTCCCAACGTGTCCTTGGTCTTCCCCGTGGCCTCCTACCGGTTGGACGGGACCTAAACACCTCTCTAGGGAGGCGTTCGGGTGGCATCCTGACCAGATGCCCGAACCACCTCATCTGGCTCCTCTCGATGTGGAGGAGCAGCGGTTTTACTTTGAGTTCCTCCCGGATGGCAGAGCTTCTCACCCTATCTCTAAGGGAGAGCCCCGCCACACGGCGGAGGAAACTCATTTCGGCCGCTTGTACCCGTGATCTTATCCTTTCGGTCATGACCCAAAGCTCATGACCATAGGTGAGGATGGGAACGTATATCGACCGGTAAATTGAGAGCTTTGCCCTCCGGCTCAGCTCCTTCTTCACCACAAGGGATCGGTACAACGTCCGCATTACTGAAGACGCCGCACCGATCCGCCTGTCGATCTCACGATCCACTCTTCCCCCACTCGTGAACAAGACTCCTAGGTACGTGAACTCCTCCACTTGGGGCAGGGTCTCCTCCCCAACCCGGAGATGGCATTCCACCCTTTTCCGGGCGAGAACCATGGACTCGGACTTGGAGGTGCTGATTCTCATTCCGGTCGCTTCACACTCGGCTGCGAACCGATCCAGCTAGAGCTGAAGATCCCGGTCAGATGAAGCCATCAGGACCACATCATCTGCAAAAAGCAGAGACCTAATCCTGCGGTCACCAAACCGGAACCCCTCAACGCCTTGACTGCGCCTAGAAATTCTGTCCGTTAAAGTTATGAACAGAATCGGTGACAAAGGACAGCCTTGGCGGAGTCCAACCCTCACTGGAAATGTGTTCGACTTACTGCCGGCAATGCGGACCAAGCTCTGGCACTGATCATACAGGGAGCGGACCGCCACAATAAGACAGTCCGATACCCCACACTCTCTGAGCACTCCCCACAGGACTTCCCGAGGGACACGGTCGAATGCCTTCTCCAAGTCCACAAAGCACATGTAGACTGGTTGGGCAAACTCCCATGCACCCTCAAGAACCCTGCCGAGAGTATAGAGCTGGTCCACAGTTCCACGACCAGGACGAAAACCACACTGTTCCTCCTGAATCCGAGGTTCGACTATCCGGCGTAGCCTCCCCTTTAGTACACCTGAATAAACCTTACCGGGAAGGCTGAGGAGTGTGATCCCACGATAGTTGGAACACACCCTCCGGTCCCCCTTCTTAAAGAGAGGAACCACCACCCCGGTCTGCCAATCCAGAGGTACAGCCCCCGATGTCCACGCGATTCTGCAAATTATATATATATATATATATATATATATATATATATATATATATATATATATATATATATATATATATATATATATATATATATATATATATATATATATAATAAGTGGGTATTTCTGTCTGTCATTCCGTCGTACATTTTTTTTCCCTTTTACGGAAGGTTTTTTGTAGAGATTAAATGATGAAAAAAAAAATTAATTGAACGCTTTAAAAGAGGAGAAAACAGGAAAAAAATGAAAATTAAATTTTGAAACATAGTTTTTCTTCAATTTCGACTCTTTAAAATTCAAAATTCAACCGAAAAAAAGAAGACTGTGGCAGGGGCGTGGTCCACGCGTTCCCTGCGGGCGGGGTGTGTGCAGCGATCGGCCATGAAGCAGCTGACAGGTGAGTAGATGAGCTCAGCTGGAACGAGTTATCTAATCACCTGTTCCTTTATTAGCGGCGCGGGAAACCTTGAGGGAGAGAGGACGCAGGCGGAGCAGAGGACGATCGACTGAAAAGCCGAAGTGAAGAAATAACTAAAAACATTGTGGATTGCAAGTACGGGCTGAAAAGCCAAAACTGACATTAGTGTGAACAAACAGTAATTAAAAAGTGTAAACCTGCTCGAGTGTGCTGCTCCTTCCCTGTGCTCCCAGAAGAACAAGCAGGATCTTGCTACAGTGGAACCCAACAGATCACGAATATGTCGGCACCAACCCCCCTGGAAGCGCTGGGCCAAGTCCTGTCGGAAGTGTCTGCGGCGAGCCGACAACAGACCAAAGTGCTGCAGGCATTGATGGGCCGAGCGGAGACAGCGGGTGGGTCATCTGCCATGAAGCGCATGGTGGAGGGGGAGGACCCACAAACTTTTTTGGAAGTCTTCGAGCAAGTGCCCACATATGTGGTCCTCTCCAAGGTTCTCATAGTCCTCATTGTCACCGACGTCCCACTGGGTCATCATTGTCACCGACGTCCCACTGGGTGTGAGTTTTCCTTGCCCTTATGTGGGCCTACCGAGGATGTCGTAGTGGTTTGTGTTGTGGTTTGTGCAGCCCTTTGAGACACTAGTGATTTAGGGCTATATAAATGAACATTGATTGATTGATTCTTCCCCGGATCTCCTTCTTCCTCTGATTGCCTCCTTCTTCCCTCGACTCCTCGCTCGCCCCTGGACTCTGACACCTTTCTCTCGCCCCCTGAACCTGCCGGCCCATGGACTTCTGCGTTCCTACGCTTTCGTCAACACGTTGGTAACACAAACTCCAATTAAAAACTTCACATAGTCTTACACCATACATATTCTTGGGTTTTTGACACACACCATTGTATAGCTTATTAGTTTTGTTTATTATTAATATTGTTTAGTATTCTCATTATATATATATTCACGACATATATAAAATTAATTATTGAACACCGCCACCTGGTGTCTGTTTGCCGTCACCTCCATTAGTTAAACATAACAAAAAAGGTGTTGAAGTTTTTGTGATTCATTTTTGTAGAGGGTTTTATCTGAATAATTGGTCGTATTTTTGCAAACATTTTTTTATGTTTTTGACTGCACAAAAAAGAAAAAGGCGTGTGTGTTCTTGTGTCACATAAGGATTTTGAATGATGGACAACATTACAAGGAAAGGTGCTTGCTTGGATATAACACAAATACCCTGTTTTTATTACCAAAAAATATGTGCTTTTGATCATTTTTGCAAAGTGAATGTAAGAAAAAAAGGGACTGTGTATGTCCCGTTACACTGCTGAACACAAAGTCTTTTGTGCACCCAAAAGATGAGCAGAACAAGGGAAGATGTCAAAGCCGCTCCATCGGGACGGCATCTTGCAGCCCTGCTGAGGCGAGGCGAGGCGAGACAGATGGCTAGCTCATGTCGACGTTGCGTGTACGTGAGTGATAGATAGCTACCCTGCGAATAACTGCGGAGACTAATACGATTTGGATGTAAGAATGGAATCCAAATTTGATTCCCGACCGTTCTACGGGCCCAGAGCTTCACTCCTTTATCTCTGTCCCTCGCCTGCTATACAGTAATGTGGTTGGCTGAGGCTGTTTTCTCAGTGGTGTGGTCTCACTGACCCGCAGGGGAACACTATCACCTCCACTCACAGCTTCTTTTAACTTCTTCCTAAATACTAGAGCACACAGCCTACTTGCTGTGTTTCCTTTCAAAAGCAAATTTTTTTGCAGTGTCCATTGGAAAGTTTCAGGTTGGTCTCTTCGTGTAGTTTTGTGTTACTTTTGACCGTTTGAACCCACTTTCATCCCTCCTGAGAGCTCACTCCCCCTTCGATGGTTCTGTTGCTCCCTGGGAGGATTAGACGAAGAGTTCACTGCGGGGCCATCGAGTAATCTGCATAACAGCCCCCCATGGTGGAGGAAAAGAAAATCAACATTGATGTGAAACAATAAAGCAAATGCTGTCTGGCTATTGTGTTGTTGTTCTATGGAGTAAAGGCATTGCATTTAGAGGGCTTGGGACATTTTCCTTCCATGATATCATGTGTCGGTCTTGTCTGTGTCCTTAGGCAGTCCAGCCGTCCACTAAAGCCGCCATTAGATGAAGAACCAATTATGATTAGGTCATTGTCTGTACTTCCCCTCATGTCCTCAGGGAATCAGGAGAGTCACTGCATGATATGTCGATACCAAATGTCAACATGGCCACAATTTTTTTTGTGAGTTTTTAACAATTCCATGCGGAAGCTTCGCTTTTGATAGCAAAAATGTTGTTGTCATTGGAACAATAAACATCCCGTCGTTCATGCAGCAGCATTTTAGAGATCACACGTCCATACAAACTGCTTCTGCTCCTCTCATTAGTAAAATAAACAACGTAGGATGCCAAAACAACACAGTGTATCAATGATTGGCACTGTCGGATTGTGATTTGGTGTGTTTTTTTTTTGAGAATGCGTTTGCACGTTCTCCATGTGCTTGTGTGGATACTATTAGGCTTCTGTGGACAGTCTTAAGGTTAATTGAAGACTGAAGAATTAATAATAGTGAATGTCAGTGTGAACAAAAATGTGTGGATAGAAAGAACACATCACTTGATACTTAAAGATCTATACGATACTGCATGACATTATGGGCAGCACGGTAGGAGGCGGGTTAGTGCGTCTGCCTCACATTACGAAGGTCCTGAGTAGTCCTGTGTTAAATCCCGGGCTCGGGATCTTTCTGTGTTGAGTTTGCATGTCCTCCCCGTGACTGCGTGGGTTCCCTCCGCGTACTTCGGCTTCCTCCCACCTCCAAAGACATGCGCCTGGGGATAGGTTGATTGGCAGCACTAAATTGGCCCTAGTGTGTGAATGTGAGTGTGAATTTTGTCTGTCTATCTGTGTTGGCCCTGCGATGAGGTGGCGACTTGTCCAGGGTTTACGCCGCCTTATGTCCGATTGTAACTAAGATATGCTCCAGCGCCCCCTGCGATCCCAAAGGGAATAAGGGGTAGGAAATGGATGGATGGATGGATGGATGGATGCATGACATTATCATGTATCTCAACTAGTGTATTTACTTTTGTGTTTGAATAATTGTTAGATTTATTGCATGTGCCTAATAAAACATGTATTTTCAGACTATAGGTACTCTTAAAATCTTTTCATTTTCTCCAAAATCGACAGTGCGCCTTACAACCCGGTATGGAATAATTCTGGGAGTGCTCAAATTAAAAAAAAAAAGGGCCTCTTTTCTCTTTTTTAATTACCTCTTTCAGGCACCTTTTAAGCATCGTTTTTTAAGTACTGTCTTGGAACCGATATTGGTTGAAATGTAAATGATACCCAACCTTACACAGTGGTCTGCATGTCCGCCTCACAGGAAAGAGATTGAGGATTCGAATCTAAGTGAAGTTTGTATGTTCTCTCTCTCTCCCTCTCTCTCTCTCTCTCTTTCTCTGTGTGTGTGCGAGCGAGATTTTTCTTCAAGTAGGCCTACTCCAGCTTCCTCCCACAAGCCCAAAACATGCATGTTAAATTCATTGGAGACTCTAAAATGCCCAGAGTTTTTAATGTGACTCTACCATGAATTGATTAACGTGGATCCCGACTTAAACAAGTTGAAAAACTTATTCGGGTGTTACCATTTAGTGGTCAATTGTACGGAATATGTACTGAACTGTGCAATCTACTAATAAAAGTATCAATCAATCAAAAAAAAAAAGGTTGTTTAGTCATGCGCGCCCTGGGATTGACTGGCAATCAAAGTGTATTTTGCTTGCGTCTCACTCAAAGTCAGCTGGGATAGTCTGACTACCCTGTGACAATCAATGGGATAAGTTCCACATCCAAACTTAAAAATGTTTATCTTTTCGCAATACAATCAATTCCAATGTTCTAAAGGTAAAGTTGTTCGAAATGTTGTTGATTGTTTATTTTATATATATATATATATATATATTTTTTTTTTTCAAGAGAGAGAGAGAGAAGTTAGTGGAGTGGATGTAGTTGGGATCTATGGGCATGCTTGGGGGCGGTCGGACTGGTTGTGGGTTGACTTGGATGTCTACTGCGCACGGGGTTGCGTACTGTTCGCCTCTCGGTGACTTGTCCAGGGTGTACGCCGCATTATGTCCGATTGTAACTAAGATATGCTCCAGCGCCCCCTGCGATCCCAAAAGGAATAAGGGGTAGGAAATGGATGGATGGATGGATGCATGACATTATCATGTATCTCAACAAGTGTATTTACTTTTGTGTTTGAATAATTGTTAGATTTATTGCATGTGCCTAATAAAACATATATTTTCAGACTATAGGTACTCTTAAAATCTTTTCATTTTCTCCAAAATCGACAGTGCGGCTGTTTGGAACTGTATGAGGCTGTGGCGTTGAGCATGGTCGGCGGCGCCTTGGGATGTTTGATTGGCCGAGGTGGATGTCCGGTGGCTCGATTGGCTAGGCTGTGAATGAGTTGGGGTCGATGGGTTGGTTGGCATCGGTGGTAGCTAGGGGTGTGCGTTGTTGTGGTTTGTGGGGTAGGTTACTCTTTTGTTTTAGTTTTGGCGGCCGCTGGTTTTTGTACTGCGAATGGGTGGTGGTGGTGATGGTTGCTGTGTTGCTACCAGCGGTTGGCATTGCCGTGTCGGGTTAATTAGTACTTTATTGATTCCTCAAGGAGATTTCTGTGATTGGTGTCTGTGCGCTTGTAGAGTTGTGGGGGCTGGCTGGCGTTGGCTTGCTGGTTGGTTCGGGTACTGATGTGCAAACGGGATGCATTGACTTCTTTCCCCATTGAGGGGCTCCGTTCCCTGGCCGGCGCTCGTATGGGCACATTGCTGTGTGGATGGCCGGGATGTAGTGTTCGCATTGGGCATGGGGGCTGTGCAGTTTTCAGGGCCCGGTTGCTGGTGGGGTGGGGGCGTTCTTCTCGTCCGGTTGCGGGGAGTCTCTGGGCCCCTCAGGCGGGATGTCCCGCCTTTCTGCCCGTGGGGGGTACGGTGTCTTGCTGGCTGGTAGGGATGGCTGTCCCCTTCTTCTCCCGTGCCTTGTCATCTGCCGGGGGCGTCACTATGGCCTGCTGCTGGCTCTTCCGGGTGGAACGGTGCGCCTCTGGTGTTCCTGTCGCTGGTCGGCCTTGCTGCGTGGGGTCGGTGGTCCCTTGTTCCCGGGGCACCACAGCTGCTGCTTTGGTTTGGGCTCTCTGGGTAGCTGGGTCCGTACTCTGGCTCTCGCACACACTCGGAGTCAAATATATTGTACATATATACTCACATACACACAGTTATTCAAACATACACACATAGGTACCTACGGTCCCACATACATACACAAATACAGTACATACATACACACTCAAAGTTCGTACATCCACACACAGAGTCACTGTACAAACATACATACACATACTGTACATATATATTCACTGTACAACATACATATACACATACTGTACATATCCATCCATCCATCCATCCATCCATCCATCATCTTCCGTTTATCCGAGGTTGGGTCGGGGGGGCAACAGCCTAAGCAGGGAAACCCAGACTTCCCTCTCCCCAGCCACTTCGTCTAGCTCTTCCCGGGGGATCCCGAGGCGTTCCCAGGCCAGCCGGGAGACATAGTCTTCCCAACGTGTCCTGGGTCTTCCCCGTGGCTTCCTACCGGTTGGACGTGCCCTAAACACCTCCCTAGGGAGGCGTTCGGGTGGCATCCTGACCAGATGCCCGAACCACCTCATCTGGCTCCTCTCGATGTGAAGGAGCAGCGGCTTTACTTTGAGTTACTCCCGGATGGCAGAACTTCTCACCCTATCTCTAAGGGAGAGCCCCGCCACACGGCGGAGGAAACTCATTTCGGCCGCTTGTACCCGTGATCTTATCCTTTCGGTCATGCCCCAAAGCTCATGACCATAGGTGAGGATGGGAATGTAGATCGACCGGTAAATTGAGAGCTTTGCCTTCCGGCTCAGCTCCTTCTTCACCACTGTACATATACAAGTATATATACATACATACACTCATACATATAATCACGTTTCTTTAAACATATATTAACGTTGTTGCCCCAGGGGAAACTGGATAACATATGGCACACTGGCAAAGCTTAACCTATTGTTACTATAACAATCTACAAGGTTAATATAGTTGGCTTCTCTTTCTTCCACTCCATTTATCTGCTTTCCTTTCTATTTCAAGTTATCATTTCATTTATGTATTTTTGCATTTTAAACAATTGTGTTATTGATAATAGAGGTAATTTATTGTTATTTAATAAAGTCAAATACAAATAATGCAACAAGAGAAGTATCCCTCATTTCACTTTTGTAAAGTAAATTTGTACAGCCGATATGGACATCCACATCAACTATATGATTTGCCTGAGAAGTCGGACAGGACAGAAAAAAAAAAAATCTTGACAGTGCAGAGGGTTAACATGACGTATGGTACAAAAAGATTGTTTATTTGAAAATGTTTAACTTTAATACAGTTTAAAATCAATATAAATGGTGATGTTTTCTCATTACTAAATCCAACACAACTTGTTACAGTCTTTTGGCAATGCAAACAGACATGTTTCCTAATCAATTTGGCATATTTTTGACAACAGTCTATACCCCACTGAGCTCCTGCAGCTTCTGTTATTTCACATCACTGCTTTGTTAAAGGTAAGCACTATTTCCTTCAACTTGAGCCAATCCCTCCTTCAGTTAGTCAATCATTATCACAAACACATTTGTGGATTCATACAAAGTCAACCAGCAGGACTCAAAGGCTCTAGTTTGAGTTTACTAAAAGGGAACTGATAAGTCAGGAGGCTGTTTGGTGTTCTGCAGCTGGAACAGACTTCACAATCACTTTGGGAAAATGGTCTCATCAAACCCAATTTACAAATTAACTGCCTTGAAAATGATTATTATGTTATTATGTTTTGTTCGCAAAAAGGGCTTCACAGTGGCAGAGGGGTTAGTGCGTCTGCCTCACAATACGTAGGTCCTGCAGTCCTGGGTTCAAATCCAGGCTCGGGATCTTTCTGTGTGGAGTTTGCATGTCCTCCCCGTGAATGCGTGGGTTCCCTCCGGGTACTCCGGCTTCCTCCCACTTCCAAAGACATGCACCTGGGGATAAGTTGATTGGCAACACTAAATTGGCCCCTAGTGTGTGAATGTGAGTGTGAATGTTGTCTGTCTGTGTTGCCCCTGTGATGAGGTGGCGGCTTGTCCAGGGTGTACCCCGTCTTCCGCCCGATTGTAGCTGAGATAGGCGCCAGGGAAGGGGAATAAGCGGAAGAAAATGGATGGATGGATGGATGTTCGCAAAAAACTAACTACTAACAAATGTGAGTCATCATCCGTATGTTAAATCAGTGAAAACAGAGTTCTGAGTAACTGTCTCCAAATGACATTTGCTTCTACTTTCCAGGAATTCACTGATTCTTATAAATGCAAACATTTTTTTTTTACAGTAGTGATGCCTCGGTGATCATGTGGCACTAACTGACTGTACTGCTGGGTTGCTGATGTCACGTCCGCTTTGCTTGGTTGCATCTGGGGCAAACAAGTTTGAGCCTGGCAATAAATCAAGTGGAAGGCTCGTTAATTAGTCAGGAGTTTAAAAACGTTTGTAAGTTCAAAATCCAGTTTAAAAGGCTGTTCAAACTAAAAGTGTTTACAAAGTAGAAGGAAGAAAAAAATTGATTAACATTTTGAACCTTATTGAACATGTCATATTTGTCAGGCTTTCCCCTGACAGTTTGTTTGTGTTTGAGTTGTTTTCCTCTGCATTTGTCTTTGTTTCCTCTGTTTAGTATTTCCTGTTTTTAGTTCCTGTCAGCGTTCTTATTTTGTCGGTTTCCTGTGTTTCTCCCTGAGCGTTTTTTTCCCCTCAGCTGTGGCTGATTGGCACCTGGCCACACCCGTTGTCAATCAGCCCGCTTCTATTTGAGTCTGTTTTTGTCCTCCAGTCAAAGCTGGGTTATTGTCGCTCTTGTATTGTCATGTCACATGTCGATGTCATCATTACAGCTACTACCTGTCGTGCTACTATTTGTCCTTGTCGTCGTAGCGGTAATCTGTTCCTGTTAGCTATTCGTAGCTTGTTTTCTCCTAGCTTTTTGGTTTCGTGTTTTCTTGTTAGCCATTAGCTGTTTCCAGTTTTTCTGTTTCCTACTAGATAACTGTTAGCTTCCACGCTACGCCTTTTGTTTGTTATCCGCCCACGGGCGCGCTTTTGGTTTGAACCCTTTGTTTGGTTTTGTTCTATTTTTTTTTATATTAAAACCATGTTTTCTCACTCCATGCCTGCCTCCATCTCTGCATCTTGGGGTTTGTCACAAATAAACTCTGACAATATTTGAACCATATCTGACTTAACTATTTTTGTGATGGGTTGGAGTTGTCGGGGGACTGTGATTGGTGTCTGTGTGCTTTTGGAATTGTGGGGGGTGGCTGGCGTTGGCTTGCTGGCGGGTTTGGATACTGACATGTGGACGGGATGCGTTGACTTTTTACCCCATTGGGGGCTCCGTTCCCTGGCCGGTACTCATGGCCGGGATGCGGTTTTCGCTTTGTTGCATGGGGTCTGTGCAGTTTTTCTGCATTAGGTTGCTGGAATGGACTCTGCAGGGTTGGTTTGGGGGCGGGCTGGCGCTGGCTTTGTTTGGCAGGGGGTGGACTCGTGTGGCGTCATGTTAAAGTGGTCTGGTGCACGTGCGGGGTCATGGGGGAGGGGCAGCCTCCTGGCCGTAGTTCTTGGTTGTCTCCTTCATGGACAGGTGGGGGTGGTCAGGGGGGCAGGGGGCCCGGATCATGTTTTGTTATTTTCTGTTAGTTTTGGACTCCCTTGTTTCCTGTTGGTGCACCTCTGGGTTTGTTTTAGTTTTCATGGGGATTAATTGGGTTCACCTGCCTCTGGTTAGTGGTCGGCACGCTCACCTGTTGTCGACCACTAATCAGAGAGCTATCTGTTCTCGCTGCTCGCCACACTCGTTCTGGCTTCATTATTTGCCACACGCAACCTGTTTCGTTAGTATTTCTTGTCTCCTAGTCTATGCTTCCTGTGCTAAGTGGTAGCTTTCGCCTTCCGTGCGATCAGCTTGTTTTCTGTTTTTGGTACGTGTTTGATATTGAAGATTAAATCATGTTCCTACCTGCATGCCTTGTCCGGAGTAGTCCGTCTGCATCCCGTGGGAACGAACCCTATAGTAAGCTACGAAGCCCCCCACCCCCCCACCCGTTGTGACACATTTGTAGTGTAATAATGTTCATTGTCATTTCTGTATTATTAATATTTATTTCACTAACTGCTTTTAACAACAATCATCAATCAATGTTTATTTATATAGCCCTAAATCACAAATGTCTCAAAGGACTGTACAAACCCACAAAAGGGCAAGGAAAACTCCCACCCAGTGGGCAGGGAGAATTCACATCCAGTGGGACGCCAGTGACAATGCTGACGATGAGAAACCTTGGAGAGGACTTCAAATGTGGGCAACCCCCCCCGTCCAGGGGACCGAAAGCAATGGATGTCGAGCGGGTCTAACATGATACTGTGAAAGTTCAATCCATAGTGGCTCCAACACAGCCGCGAGAGTTCAGTTCAAAGCGGATCCAAGACAGCAGCGAGAGTCCCGTCCACAGGAGACCATCCCAAGCGGAGGCGGATCAGCAGCGTAGAGATGTCCCCAACCGATACACAGGCGAGCGGTCCATCCTGGGTCCCGACGAGCGGTCCATCCTGGGTCTCGACTCTGGACAGCCAGTACTTCATCCATGGTCATCGGACCGGACCCCCTCCACAAGGGAGGGGGGGACATAGGAGAAAAAAGAAAAGAAGCGGCAGATCAACTCGTCTAAAAAGGAGGTCTATTTAAAGGCTAGAGTATACAAATGAGTTTTAAGGTGAGGCTTAAATGCTTCTACTGAGGTAGCATCTCGAACTGTTACCGGGAGGGCATTCCGGAAAACGCTCTATAGCCCACAGACTTTTTTTGGGCTTTAGGAATCACTAATAAGCCGCAGTCCTTTGAACGCAGATTTCTTGCCTTTACATATGGTACAATACAATCGGCAAGATAGGATGGAGCTAGACCATGTAGTATTTTATACGTAAGTAGTAAAACCTTAAAGTCACATCTTAAGTGCGCAGGAAGCCAGTGCAGGTGAGCCAGTACAGGCGTAATGTGATCAAACTTTCTTGTTCTTGTCAAAAGTCTAGCAGCCGCATTTTGTACCAACTGTAATATTTTAATGCTACACATGGGGAGACCCGAAAATAATACGTTACAGTAATCGAGACGAGACGTAACAAACGCATGGATAATGATCCCAGCGTCTTTAGTGGACAAAGTGGAGCGAATTTTAGCGATATTACGGAGATGAAAGAAGGCCGTTTTAGTAACGCTTTTAATGTGTGACTCAAAGGAGAGAGTTGGGTCGAAGATAATACCCAGATTCTTAACCGAGTCACCTTGTTTTATTATTTGGTTGTCAAATGTTAAAGTTGTATTATTAAATAGAGGTCGGTGTCTAGCAGGATTGATAATCAGCATTTCCGTTTTTTTGGCGTTAAGTTGCAAAAAATTAGCGGACATCCATTGTTTAATTTCATTAAGACATGCTTCCAGCTGATTACAATCTGGCGTGTTGGTCAGCTTTAGGGGCATGTAGAGTTGGGTGTCATCAGCATAACAGTGAAAGCTAACACCGTATTTGCGTATGACGTCACCCAGCGGCAGCATGTAGATGCTGAAGAGTGCAGGGCCAATGACCGAACCCTGGGGAACTCCACACGTTACCTTAACATAGTCCGAGGTCATACTGCTATGGGAGATGCACTGCACCCTGTCAGTAAGATAAGAGTTAAACCAAGACAGGGCTAAGTCTGACATACCAATTCGTGTTTTGATACGCTCTAATAAAATATTATGATCGACGGTATCGAAAGCAGCGCTGAGATCGAGGAGCAGCAACATAGATGACGCATCAGAATCCATCGTTAGCAATAGATCATTAGTCATTTTTGCGAGGGCTGTCTCAGTAGAGTGATTTGCCCTGAATCCGGATTGAAAGGTTTCACATAGATTGTTAAACGCTAAGTGTTCATTTAGCTGCTCTGCAACAATTTTTTTGAGGATTTTCGAAATAAAGGGAAGGTGAGACACCGGTCGGTAGTTTACCATGAGGTCAGGATCGAGGTTAAGTCTTTTAAGGAGAGGATGAATAACCGCTTTTTTGAATTCTAGGGGAACAGTGCCCGAGGAAAGTGATAAGTTTATAATATTTAGCACTGATAGACCTAATAATACAAAGAGCTCCTTGATCAGTTTCCCAGGAATTGGGTCAAGTACACATGTTGTTTGTTTTATTCCATTTACACGTTGTAACAATTCTTCTAATGTTATTTCATCAAAACGAGAGAAACTATTTTGGATATTTGCAGTATCCGCCGTAAATACAGTCGTATCTGTGTTAATATAACCCAGTTGTAGCTTGGACGCATTGTCTTTAATCTCCTTTCTAATAAGTTTAAATTTTCTTATTAAAGAACTTCATAAAGTCATCTGCCGAATGGGTGGAGCTACTGGAAGGAGTCCCTTGTTGGGTTAGCGATGCTACTGTACTAAACAAAAATTTTGGATCGTTTTTATTAAGGCGGATGAGATTTGAGTAATAATTTGTTATAGCTAATGTAAGCATGCGTTAATAAGTTATTAAACTATCACTCCATGCTTGATGGTGCACCTCAAGTTTAGTCGTGCGCCATTTGCGTTCCAGCTTTCTACATAATAATTTCTGAGCTCTAGTTTCTTCAGTAAACCATGGCGTATGCCTTTTTGGAGCCTTTTTTAACTTCAGCGGTGCTATACTATCAATGGTTTCGCGGAGGGCGTTGTTAAAGTTGTTAGTGAGGTTATCAATAGAGCCCACATACATTGGGAATGGTGCCATTACCGAGGGCAGTAGGCCAGCAAGAGTCGTCGTTGTGGCAGCATTAATGTCGCGGCTGCTATAGCAGTTATTATTATTATTAGCTTGCCGAACATGAGTCTGAACTTCGAATTTTATAAGGTAATGATCGGACATTACTTTAGTATACGGGAGTATCATAACTTTGGAAACGGTGATACCTCTGACAAGCACTAGGTCTATCGTATTACCGCTGCGATGCGTCGGTTCATTTATTATTTGTGTAAGACCACAGCTATCAATTATAGTCTGGAGCGCCACGCACGGTGGGTCCAATGGGGTATTCATATGGATATTAAAGTCCCCCATTATAATTATATTATCGGCGTGCGTCACTAGATCAGCAACAAACTCTGAGAATTCACTGATAAAGTCCGAATAGGGAATTTATATTTATTATTTAAGTTAGGACTAAAGTCAAAGTTTTCGTTGTATATTAGTGCGACCCCCTCACCCCTTTTAAGGGGACGGGCAATATGCGCATTCGTATAGTTAGGAGGAGATGCCTCATTTATCGCAAAAAAGTCGTCTGGTTTAAGCCATGTTTCGCTAAGACCGATGACGTTAAGGTTGTTGTCTCTAATGACCTCACTAACTAATAACGTTTTGGGAGACAAAGATCTGATGTCCATATTATAAAGCCCATATTATAGGTAGTGGGCTGTTTTAAGGAGTTGTTGATAAAATTATCCGTAGTAGCAATATTAATAATGTTGCGTTAATTATGCGCAGTGCACTTAAAATAATTACGACCATATCTAGGAATTAATATGACGGGAATTTTCAGATTGTCTACTTGGTGCTGCGATAAACTGAACGCATCATAATTTGCCACCTTTTTGCTGATGTAGTTGTTGTCCCTCTGTCTTATCCCCGTCATGTCCCCGCAATTTCCCCCGCTGTCTTTCTTTTTTCTCTCTTCCTCTCTCCTCCTGCTTCAGCCCGGCTGCACCAAATAATATATATCCATTTAATAAAGTCAAATACAAATAAGGCAACAAGAGAAGTATCCCACACATGTCTTTTGTAAAGTAAATTTGTCAAGCCAATATGGGCATCGATGGAGATAGATATATTTTTAAATCCTAGTCATATTTTAGAATAGCTAAGTATGGGCCATGCGTAGGCCTCGGAAGTTGGAATGTAGCTAGAAGTCATAACATTCTTTTTATCTCAACTGTCCCAGGCTCGGAGGAGGGGGAGAGGAGAAGAAGGGGGGTGGGTGAGAGGGAGTAAGAAGGGAAAACTTCCATAGTAGAGTCAGATCAATTTGGGCAATGCAATTGAAAGGTTGTTGTATCTAGATTGCTCTCCCAAAGCTTTGGTAATGAAATATCAAAATGAGCAACTCTGCTTGGGATTCATTTATAACCAGCGTATGTGTCATCTAACGATTCTGAAAAGGTGACCGGAAGAAGACCGGGTCAGACACAACAGCATCTACATCAACAATATGATTTGCCTGAGTAGCTAGACAGGACAAAAAATATATATTTAAGAGATCTGTATAATTTATAGATGTAAATTGTGTTATAAAATGAGGACAGAAACTGAATGTGCGCTACTAAATTGCTATGAATTGGCAAAGGGGTATGATTAAATGAGCGTGGCTTCTTCCTACTCCTTTTCGAACATGAAAATAGAAATTTAAATGTGTTAACTATCTGATAGATCACTTGTAATTACATACATGTTCTAGATAAATTAAAATCAACCAACCATCCAACACTTTGGGGGAAAGTTATGAAGATATAAAACTATGTTGCATCAAATGGCAGCCAGACTTTGTTAGCACGTTTGGAATAGCTAACCGCCGTTTACAAACATATTAGGTAAAGATGTAATCACAATGCAAAAAAAAAATCCACTGTACCATGCAGTGCCAACTTTGCAGATAAATACACAAACATGTCTAATAATTCTTGTTGTAGGGTTCATGGGTTCTTTTACAAGAACTACTGTCCTTCTGGCTCTTTCTGTCCTTACTCGACTCTGTGAGAGCAGAGTTACGGAAATAACAGTGTGAGCATGATGTGCATTTGGCCAATGTCCAATAAAAAGCAGCTGTATTTTTTACATGCTTTTAAATGGACAGCAACCATATGCCATTTTTCAAACAAGAGTTTAGAGACACAAATGACTAGCAATAAGTGCACAAATGAAAAACTTATTAGGGTGTTACCATTTAGTGGTCAATTGTACGGACTATGTACTGTACTGTGCAATCTACTAATACAAGTTTCAATCAATCAGTCAGTCAACGTTTTTATATATTTGAAAGTTTTTTTTTTTTTTCTTTTATGGAAATTTTGAAAGAAAACCAAAAAAAACAAAACACTGTTTTATATTATGGGAAAAATACAAAAATATGCAATATTTTCCATAAAAGAGGTGCGAAGTGGAATATTTTAGATGAGGTAATTACAGCCTTTAATAGGGCTTTTTCATAACGGCACCGATTTTAATGCATTATTATTTCTGGAACAATAAACTTTTTTTTCTTCAAAAACTCACACTATCACTCTTTGTCGACCTTAAAACAAACCAATAAAAGTGTTTTAAGTAAGTCATATGATGTATTTTAAACTTTAAATGCTTCAAATCTTTCAGCAGCTTCAGACCTAACCCACTGATATGAAGTTTTTATTTTAATTTCTTTTTGTTTTATTGTCTTTTATAAAAAAAAAAAATATATATATACTTAATTATTGGAAAAACACAAAAGATGCAATGTTTTCAAAGGGGAACATTTAGGATTAGGTTTCGCTCGGGGCAGCAAGGTGACACATTGGTTAGTGCTCTTGCCTCACTGCGAGAGGGTCCTGGGTTCGACTCCCGATGTTCTCCATGGGAAGAGCTGGGGTTCCCTCCGGGTACTCCGGCTTCCTCCCACCTCCAAAGACATGCACCTGGGCATAGGCTGATTTGCAACACTAAATTGGCCCTAGTGTGTGAATGTGAGTGGGAATGTTGTCTGTCTATCTGTGTTGGCCCTGCGACGATATGGCGACTTGTCCTTTTCAGCCCGAGTGCATCTGGGATAGGCTCCAGCCCCCCTCCAAGCGGCAGAAAGTGGATGGATGGATGGAAGGAAGGTAATGTCACCTATTTTTGCTGAAACTGAACATTTGTTTTAACGTAAACAACGTTAAAGACTCCATGCATTTGAAGTTAAATACCGTATTTCCTTGAATTGCCGCAGGGCATATAGTATGCGCCTGCCTTGAATTAAAGCCGGGTCCAACTCTCTTCCCAAAATAATTAGCGCATGCTTAGTATTACCGCCTGGTCAAACTCGTGACGTCACATTTTTAAAATGGAGGAGGCTGATTTCAATACAGGTAAATTGAAATTGCATAAAGGGAAGAAGATTAAGAGCTATTCAGTAGGATTTAAGGTCCAAGCTTACATCACTCTAAAATTTTTACTCCATACCTTTGGTAAGTGCCGGAGTGAGAAGAGGTTTTAAAATAATGAGCGCATGCTTACTTTTACCGCATGACTTTGGTAAGCGCAGGAGTGAGAAGAGGTTTTAAATTAATTATCGCTCTGGTAGCATCCATCCATTTTCTACCGCTTATTCCCTTTTGGGGTCGCTGGCGCCTATCGCAGCTACAATCGGCCGGAAGGCGGCGTACACCCTGGACAAGTCGCCACCTCATCACAGGGCCAACACAGACAGACAGACAACATTCACACTCACATTCACACACTAGGGCCAATTTAGTGTTGCCAATCAACCTATCCCCAGGTGCATGTCTTTGGAGGTGGGAGGAAGCCGGAGTACCCGGAGGGAACCCACACATTCACGGGGAGAACATGCAAACTCCACACAGAAAGATCCCGAGCCTGGATTTGAACCCAGGACTACTCAGAACCTTCGTATTGTGAGGCAGACGCACAAACCCCTCTCCCACCGAGAAGCCCCGCCCCAATTCAAGGAAATACGGTAATCACATAATCTGTCGCCATGTAGTGGTTTAGTGTCTAGTCAAGTCAAGCTTTATTTATATAGCACAATAAAACAACTTAGGCTGACTGAGGTGCTGTACAGGGCATATAAGACAATGAAAGCAATAAAAAAAACAATACAACAGTAAATAATAGAATAAACAGTATCAAACTATCAGCAAAAAAACTGTTGCGGTAAAACAATATAAAAGCAGATGTTATTTGCAAAATGCTTGAAAAAATAAATACGTTTTTTGGAGGGTTTTAAAATACTGTTATAATAACATTCGAGCAGCCCTAATGTGTAGTGGTAGATTATTCCATCATTTAGTGGGCAGCTACAGAAAAGGCTCCGTCCCCTCTAGAGCAGTTTATTTGCAGACCTCAATGCTCTGCAGCAGCTCAGACAGGTAAGATGTGGCAAGTCCGTGTAAGAGAGCTGAGAGCACAGGGGTTATATGTGCTCCCAGCGTTTGGTCCCTGTTAGCTGCTGCATCCCCCTGGAGGCGGCGAAGGGAGGATTGAGCAAGGCTAATATGAAGTGAGTTACAGCAGGCCACAGTTTAGGGGATATGTTGAGGAAGAATGCTGGACAAGTTGCACAGAAAAGCTCCTGTCTGTTAAGTAAGAGGAGAACCATTATTGGGCAGTGCTCCTTATGCCCACGCTGTGTTTAGAAGAGTGGTGTGATCTACTGTATCGAACACTGCAGTTCCATTAAGGAGCAACAGGACAGCCCTTTTGCCAGAATCAACAGTTAAAAGTAAGTTGGTAAAAAAACGCTGTCTCTGCGCTTTGGCGGGATTTTAAACTTGACTGACATTTCTCTGTGACGTCATCTAGAGCAGTGGTTCTCAACCTTTTTTCAGTGATGTACCCCCTGTGAGCATTTTCTTAATTCAAGTACCCCCTAATCAGAGCAAAGCATTTTTGGTTGGAAAAAAAGAGATAAAGAAGTAAAATACAGCACTATGTCATCAGTTTCTGATTTATTAAATTGTATAACAGTGCAAAATATTGCCCATTTGTAGTGGTCTTTCTTGAACTATTTGGAAAAAAGGATATAAAAATAAATAAAAACTTGTTGAAAAATAAACAAGTGATTCAATTATAAATAAAGATGTCTACACAGAAGTAATCATCAACTTAAAGTGCCCTCTTTGGGGATTGTAATAGAGATTCATCTGGATTCATGAACTTAATTCTAAACATTTCTTCACAAAAAAAGAAATCTTTAAAGGCCTACTGAAACCCACTACTACCAACCACACAGTCTGATAGTTTATATATCAATGGTGAAATATTAACATTGCAACACATGCCAATACGGCCGGTTTAGTTTACTAAATTGCAATATTAAATTTCGCGCTAAGTATCCTGTTGAAAATGTCGCGGTATAATGACGCGTGCGCGTGATGTCATGGATTGTAGCAGACATTTTCATCCAGCACCGATCACAGCTATAAGTGGTCTGCTTTAATCGCATAATTACACAGTATTCTGGACATCTGTGTTGCTGAATCTTTTGCAATTTGTTCAATGAATTACGGATATGTCAAAGAAGAAAGATGTAGGTGGGAGGTGGTGAATTGCGGCCGCCTTTAGCAACACAAACACAGCCGGTGTTTCCTTGTTTACATTCGGCTCTTACTGTAGACATGAGCGGAGAGTTTGCGTTGTTCCTCATGCAGCTGTGGACTCTCTTGCCTCCTCCCACCGGCCGCCACCGACCGTCGGATGCTTACTCCGTGGAGGGAAAATAATAAAATATCTCAGCCCGGCTGCCTTACCTCGTCGAGAAACGTGGCTTCCCTCGAAGACACTGGCGGTCACCACACCCCTCCGACACAATAAGCAGACAAGGGATTTTCCAAAATTATCCTAGTAAATGTATCTAATAACATCTGAATCGCTCCCACTGCCCTCGTCTTTTTTTTTTTCTTCTAGTCCTTCACTGTCACTTTCCTCATCCACGAATCTTTCATCCTCGCTCAAATTAATGGGGAAATCGTCACTTTTTCGGTCCGAATCGCTCTGGCTGCTGGCGGCTATGATTGTAAACAATGTGAGGATGTGAGGAGCCCTACAACCCGTGATGTCACGCGCACATCGTCTGCTACTTCCGGTACAGGCAACGCTTTTTTATTAGCGACAAAAAGTTGCGAACTTTATCGTCGATGTTCTCTACTAAATCCTTTCAGCAAAAATATGGCAATATCGCGAAATGATCAAGTATGACACATAGAATGGACCTGCTATCCCCGTTTAAATAAGAAAATCTCATTTCAGTAGGCCTTTAACATCAATGTTTATGCAACATGTCCACAAAAAAGTCTAGCTGTCAACACTGAATATTGCATTGTTTCATTTCTTTTCACAGTTTATGGACTTACATTCATATTTTGTTGAAATATTATTCAATAAATATATTAATAAAGGATTTTTGAATTGTTATTTTTAGAATGTTTAAAAAAAAATCTCACGTACCCCTTGGCATACATTCAAGTACCCCTAGGGGTACGTGTACCCCCATTTGAGAACCTCTGATATACAGTAGCTCGAGCTAATATAGTAGTTGTTTCTAAACCCCTTTTTCGAAAACTTTAGATGAAAAAAGCAGCTTGGCAATAAACCTATAATTAGATCGGTGGTTCTTAACCTTGTTGGAAGTACCGAACCCCACCAGTTTCATCAGCGGATTCATTGAACCCTTCTTTGGTGAAACATTTATAAATGTATTTTTTCAAATTCAAGACAAAGTTATATGTTTTTTCTTTTTACGGGTACACAAAATGAACCGAGAATGAACCACAACAAATTACACACCTGCAAATGAGATGGAAAATTGGAGGGAACATTGTTTGGGGGTATGCATAATACGCCGATAGGGAGAATTTTTTATTTACACGATGAGTCGGGTGTGTCTTGACTATGTTAAGGTAGCGTGTGGAGTTCCCCAGGGTTCGGTCCTTGGCCCTGCACTCTTCAGCATCTACATGCTGCCGCTGGGTGACGTCATACGCAAATACGGTATTAGCTTTCACTGTTATGCTGATGACACCCAACTGTACATGCCCCTAAAGCTGACCAACACGCCGGATTGTAGTCAGCTGGAGGCGTGTCTTAATGAAATTAAACAATGGATGTCCGCTAACTTTTTGCAAATTAATGCCCAAAAAACGGAAATGCTGATTATCGGTCCTGCTAGACACCGACCTCTATTTAATAATACAACTTTAACATTTGACAACCAAATAATAAAACAAGGTGACTCTGTAAAAAATCTGGGTATTATCTTCGACCCAACTCTCTCCTTTGAGTCACACATTAAAAGCGTTACTAAAACGGCCTTCTTTCATCTCCGTAATATCGCTAAAATTCGCTCCATTTTGTCCACTAAAGACGCCGAGATCATTATCCATGCGTTTGTTACGTCTCGTCTCGATTACTGTAACGTATTATTTTCGGGTCTCCCCATGTCTAACATTAAAAGATTACAGTTGGTACAAAATGCGGCTGCTAGACTTTTGACAAGAACAAGAAAGTTTGATCACATTATGCCTGTACTGGCTCACCTGCACTGGCTTCCTGTGCACTTAAGATGTGACTTTAAGGTTTTACTTCTTACGTATAAAATACTACACGGTCTAGCTCCAGTCTATCTTGCCGATTGTATTGTACCATATGTCCCGGCAAGAAATCTGCGTTCAAAAGACTCCGGCTTATTAGTGATTCCTAGAGCCCAAAAAAAGTCTGCGGGCTATAGAGCGTTTTCCGTTCGGGCTCCAGTACTCTGGAATGCCCTCCCGGTAACAGTTCGAGATGCTACCTCAGTAGAAGCATTTAAGTCTCACCTTAAAACTCATCTGTATACTCTAGCCTTTAAATAGACCTCCGTTTTAGACCAGTTGATCTGCCGCTTCTTATCTTTCTCCTATGTCCCCCCCTCCCTTGTGGAGGGGGTCCGGTCCAATGACCATGGATGAAGTACTGGCTGTCCAGAGTCGAGACCCAGGAAGGACCGCTCGTCGGGACCCAGGATGGACCGCTCGCCTGTATCGGTTGGGGACATCTCTACGCTACTGATCCGCCTCCGCTTGAGATGGTCTCCTGTGGACGGGACTTTCGCTGCTGTCTTGGATCCGCTTGAACTGAACTCTCGCGGCTGTGTTGGAGCCACTATGGATTGAACTTTCACAGTATCATGTTAGACCCGCTCGACATCCATTGATTTCGGTCCCCTAGAGGGGGGGGGGTTGCCCACATCTGAGGTCCTCTCCAAGGTTTCTCATAGTCAGCATTGTCACTGGCGTCCCACTGGATGTGAATTCTCCCTGCCCACTGGGTGTGAGTTTTCCTTGCCCTTTTGTGGGTTCTTCCGAGGATGTTGTAGTCGTAATGATTTTTGCAGTCCTTTGAGACATTTGTGATTTGGGGCTATATAAATAAACATTGATTGATTGATTGATTGATTGAGTGTGTCTTGACCTCCACGCCAAACCCCTGAGGCCGACTCACCAAACCCGTAGGGTTCGATCGAACCCAAGTTAAGAACCACTGAATTAGACAGTTCTGGAGTATTAGCATTAATTGATTAACGTGGACCCCGACTTAAACAAGTTGAAAAACTTATTCGGGTGTTACCCTTTAGTGGTCAATTGTACGGAATATGTACTGAACTGTGCAATCTACTAATACAAGTTTCAATCAATCAAGGTTGTTATTCTTGATTAGTGGTGCCATTGCACGTATGAACACTGACAATGGACACAAATTGTCTTCAAAACCACATTTACAGACCTCACAGTAGCAATAACAACCCATCATGAAGTCGTTTGTTTTCAATTCAAATGAACTATGCAAAAACACTATATATGAATGAATGGTATGTCTTTTGCATTAAGTCGTGGTTAAAGAGTGTAATTACACACAAAACAAATGTTTCTTGTATTTTGAAGGGAAATGTTTGATCCATTCAGTATTTGTGGTGAAAGTATTATAACATAACAGGTTTTCAGTCCGTTGAAAAATATCTGTTACAATGGGAGTCAATGGCGACCTATATGGGCAAAGGAGCTAAGTGTATAGTAAATGTTATAAATGATAATTGATAAATGAGTTGTACTTGTATAGCGCTTTTCTACCTTCAAGGTACTCAAAGCGCTTTGACACTACTTCCACATTTACCCATTCACACACACATTCACACACTGATGGAGGGAGCTGCCATGCAAGGCGCCAACCAGCACCCATCAGGAGCAAGGGTGAAGTGTCTTACTCAGGACACAACGGACGTGGCGAGGTTGGTACTAGGTGGGATTTGAACCAAGGACCCTCGGGTTGCGCACGGCCACTCTCCCCACTGCGCCACGCCGTCCCTAATGTTTATGTCCTATTTGGAATAACTTTGTGCCATGAGATCATTTTACAAATAAACTTGTTCAAAACTATGTGGCCAAATGTCAGCTCTCTAACCTCTATTTATCTGATTTGTTGAAGATGGAAAAAAAAAAATGCAGAAAATGTCCGATTTTTTGGTCAAGGTTGACTCAAGGGTTATGAGATGCAATCCTCTGGTCACCAGTTAAGAAGATCAGCTTGTGTGTGCGTCAACTTTGTCATGTGTTTTAGTACATGCAAACCTTTTGTAGATCAAGCCTTTACCTTAGAATTACTTTTTAGAGTGCAACATAGGATTAGACTGGCACATTCAGCTTCATGGCTACACACCAAAATCTTTACGCCACTGCCATTAAATGTCTTGCAATAAATTGCAAAGTCTACTACAAACGTTTGTATATAATACCTGCAAATAAGACTCAGAAATGTAATAAGAAAACAAAGCACAACTACTGAACAACACAGTTATTATAATCAGCCCATCCTTAATTGTTAAATCTAAAAATGAGCTTTTATTATGAAACAATTGACATTTACCTGAATACACAAAAGTACCAAAAAGTGGTACCGTTAAGTCATACTTGCCAACCTTGAGACCCCCAAATTCGGGAGATGGGGGGTATATTGTAGCGTTCCGGAAGAGTTAGTTGCAAGGGGTTCTAGGTATTTGTTTTGTTGTGTTTATGTTGTGTTACGGTGCACATGTTCTCCCAAAATGTGTTTGTCATTCTTGTTTGGTGTGGGTTCACAGTGTGGCGCATATTTGTAACAGTGTTAACGTTGTTTAGACGGCCACCCTCAGTGTGACATGTATGGCTGTTGACCAAGTATGCCTTGCTTTCACTAATGAGTGTCTATAAAAGCTGCATGTGTTACGGGACTGGGCCGACACACTGTTTGTACGGTGGAAAAGCGGACGATAAAGGCACCGCCTCTAAGGTACGCCCTCAATATTGCTGTCCGGGTGGAAATCGGGAGAAAATCGAGAAACTGGTCGACCTGGGAGATTTTCGGGAGGGTCACTGAGATTTGGGAGTCTCCCGGAAAAATCGGGAGGCTTGGCAAGTATGCGTTACGTACTGGTGTCAATTCTCAGGTTCCCATTTCAGTTCAAATGTGAGAGGTACCCACCTCTAATCAGCTCACAAGCAATTAGAAATGTCTATTTTCACAATACTGTCACGGCCAGGGCGCATTCCAATTCGCCTTCATCTGTGCGCTCTGCTGGTTGCGCCTACAAGAAGCGCACCTCGGGGCTCACCCACGATCGCTCACCTCCTGCACGCTTCACTCCGGCTGCGACAAGCAGCTGCAAGCAATCAGCAAACTACACACCTGTCATTGATGAGCTCTCCTGCCTTCAAAAGCCTGCTCAACTTGCTATCCAGGGCCAGAACCTAACGTTATGTTGGCGTACAGCAAGCCGTATTCTTGCATGATGAAATCCTGCTCTCTCTGTGTTTTCACCAGTATGTTTCATTGTTGCGTTGTCCTGTGTCCTGTGGTTCCTGCAGCAAATCCCCGTTTCCGCTTGGCTAACTGTGCGTCTTGTCATTCTTTGTTCCGCTCCGCCTACCTGGCTGCCCCCTTGGATTTTGACATCTCGCCTGGACACGGACCTCCTACGCCCCTCTTAGCCCTGACCTCTTGCTTGCCTCAAGGACATACAAGCCTGCCCAGCACCTTTTGGACTTGCCATTCACTCAACACTACCGGTAACACTCAGCAGCTAATCCTACACATAGTAGGATTAGCTGCTGAATTGAGCAACGTGAATTGATTAACGTTTAATACAAGTTGAAAAACTTATTCGGGTGTTACCATTTAGTGGTCAATATGTACTTAACTGTGCAATCTACTAATAAAAGTTTCAATCAATCAATCAATCAATCAATCAATCAATCAATCAATCAAGTCTCACACACATACTCCATTTTGGCTCTTTCACCCTCCATTTCCTTTTAAGTATTGTAGTGAAACTACGCCGTCTTGTGGTCTGTGCCGTCGACTCCCTCCATTAAACATAACAAATATGTCCACTTTAATAGCATATATATATATATATATATATATATATATATATATATATATATATATATATATATATATATATATATATATATATATATATACATATATATATATATATATATACATACATATATATATATATATATATATATATGTATATATATATATATATATACATACATACATATATATATATATATATATACATACATATATATATATATATATATATATATATATATATATATATATATATATATATATATATAGCTCATAAAGAAACTACGCCCTCTTGTGGTCTGTGCCGTCAACTCCCTCCAGTAAACACAACAAATATGTCCTCTTTAATAACAAACAACACTTGAGAGAGGAAATGCGGATACAAAGACGAGGCGATGTTCTTATAAGGAGGGGAATTCTTTATTTATAACACACGGTCCTGAAAAGGATTCTCCAGCTTGGCATCTCATTTACAATGTTGATCTGCAGGGCTGCACAGGTACTGTTTGGAAACCAAGGTTGCAGTGGCATTATAAACACAGGCTTGAAACAACATAATATTTCTTTTTAATTATTTTTTTTCGTTTAATACAAAATGGGTACAAACACCAATACAAAATGCTTGTGCTGTCGACAATTTACAAAAAAAACTATTTCTTCTTAGACTTTAGATACCTGTGCAATTAATATCATAACTAACATTATATTTTTTCATTTCAACTATGTGGATATGGTATGCCAGAATTGTATTTGTAGTGCAACCTCGGTCATGCGGGTTGCCACACGTCACATGTTGAATGGTTACTGTAATAGAACTCATCTGGCCATCGTAAAAAAAAAAAAAGACATGCAAAAAGCTCAAGTCGTACATTGAACTTGGTCTGTTTAGCGAGCAAAGACTACAGTATGTACACTTGGACTTGGGCGAGGAAATCTCTAAAGAACCACCGGTCTTTCTTGTAGTGGCGGCCATATCCTGCAATCATGTCAGGCGTGTCCATGGTTACAAATTGTCTACAGTACGCCGGAGAAAAAGCGTTGTTAGATATTTGCAATCTCTTCAATAACTTCAGACGGCACAAAAACAGTTGTTGCAATTTGTCATCATGCAACACCATAACAGCGCCATTTAAACAAACAAAAAAAAGTCATTGTGTGTACGTGTGTGGCCTGCTGCAGCGTTATCCCAGATTTTTTTTTATCCGGATGTCTGCTCAGGGACCCTAAATGTGTCAAAGAACGTCCCTTTGTCCTCTGGCAGTCCCACTACATGTAAGAGGGCCCTTTGAGCTTTGCAATCAGTTTGAAACGCTGGACCAGAACCCGCATATGTGTACAATAAGGCCAAGAGGAGTGTGTGTGTGTGTGTGTGTGTGTGTGTGTGTGTGTGTGTGTGTGTGTGTGTGTGTGTGTTAATGCTGGACTGTACAGGTGAGTTTGAAAGGTCTTTACTCATTGCTCTGAAGAGGCTCGAGTGACCCGGCGACACAAGCACGGCTGCGTGAGCGCGCTCAAAATCAATGGAGTTCTCTTCACCATGGCTTTTTAGCGGTAAAACCTTCCTCGCCAACGTGTTGGTCTCACTTGAAAGAGTGAGAGAGAAAAATCACAAGTGATTCATGTTGACAAATGTATAAAAAAAGGTCCTGTATATACAACATTGATGTGTCAGACACAAATCACAGATAGCGAGAGTAACAGCTGTGTTTATTTTGTGAGGATATTCTGGCGGTGGAGGAGCAACCGAATAGATAAGAGCTAATCCGGCAGCGAGCGTCCCTCCTTGCCTTGACTCTGATTGCACTTTAAGCTGACAGTGGTTGGGGGAAAAAAATCACTGCTCTCAGTTTCTTCACGGCAAGATGCAAGTTGCTTCTGTTTCCTCTCAACCGTTAGATTCCAACCCTGTTCACCTTGTTGATTATAACATGATATTCCTTCCCTTTGTAAGAACCCAATTACACCCAGGTTTCTCTTTTAAGGCCATAAATACTTGCATTGGCAGGTAAACAGCATGTATTATTCTAATGGATGGGCCTTTTTCAAGGAGATGCATTAGTACAGTTTTCCTCTTATAATTTGTTGTATTTTAAAGTCATTGCGAATTAGGTCATCCAGCATCAAGCTGGGGACCACAGGGGAACATGTTCCACCCACTGACAACATTTGAATAATATACATTAACATTTATAAGTCGTAATTTCCGTCCAACATGGGTGTGTTTTGAAAAATTATTTTAAGGGCGCACTTAAAATCCTTTCTTTTTCTCAAAAATCGACAGTGCGCCTTATAACCTGGTGTGCCGAATGTACGGAATAAATCTGGTTGTGCTTGCCGACCTCAAAGCTAGTTTATTTGGTACGTGGTGTAATGATAAGTGTGACCTATAGATGGCAGTCACACATAAGAGAGAAGTGTAGACTGCAATATGACGCCAGTAAACAACACCGACACTTTAAGTTGAGAATATAGAACAGTACACACGACGCTCAAAAATCTGTCAAAATGTTTGAGTACGACTTTGGTAAGGTATGAAGCCGCACCGCTTGATGGATTGTCGCAGCACTACGGCAACCGTCGTCAGACGTATTGTGGTTCAACATGTGGTATTATTATGGTGTGTGTATAAGGACCGCAAAATGGCACATATTATCTGGCGTTTTGTGTCACAATATTATGCATAAAATGATTTCCTTCTGGTACTTGCTGATGTGTATTTGGATCTGCATAAGTCCGCCAGTGTAGTCAGTGCTGAAACCATAGGGGATAAGCTTCTTCTTTTTCACTATCTTCTTGTTATGGGACATTCACCCTCCACTTTTGCCAAGTTCCGACTTATATCTTGCTATGGAAGCGCTAAAAACTTCCGGTGTATTGGGTTTAAATAATTCACCTGGGGAACTTTCGTTATTAGAGCGTTCCGGTGGGCCGTTTTTTTACGGGACACATTTCCGGCGTTGTTTCACCAGTGAGCCACGAATGAGGAAATGTTGCTCCATTATTGATTTAAGTAAAGTCTGAATGTCATTAAAACAGTTAGCTCCATCTTTTGACACTTCTTCCAGTCCCATCCTTGCACGCTACACCGCTACAACAAAGATGACGGGGAGAAGGCGCTGTTAAAGGTGAGCCACGTGAATAAGACCGCCCACAAAACGGCGCATCCTGAACCGAAGGTCAATAACTTAAAGATGGTCTGTAAAACATAATCTATGCAACATTTTCACCAAATAACCACCATTACATGTTATGTAGACCACAGGATAGTGTTTTAAATATGGAAAAAAAATCATATTATGTCCTCTTTAATGCACCTTATAATTGGGTGCGCCTTATGGTCCGAAATATACGGTACACAAGCCCATAAGCAGTTTTGCCGTTTCATTCAGTCTTTAAAAAAAATTTTCTTTTAGAAAATCTGTCAAGTCTCCATTTTGGACCAGTGGACTTTGATATAGTGTTCACAACTCCATGGCAAACTTTTGTTTGCTCTCACTTCTTCACGGAAACTTTTGAACTTGCAGGCATAATTTTCAGGGGGAACATTTCAGATAAATGTTTAAGTGCAGCCTGAAGAGAGACAGATTGAGGAGCCGAGAAATCCCTGGCTGAGGCTCAAATCCCTCAATCGTTGTGAGCACCAACATTCCTACATTTAAACATTGTCGTGAAGTATTACTGAATCTAACATAACTAAAAACAATATAGTGACATAAAAGAGCAAGGGATTGATCGGGGATAACAATCCTTCAAGCTGACTTCATTGTTTACTTTGTATTTGCAATGTTGTATTTTTTTGTCCGACAGTAAGAAGGGAATTCATACAGCCACATTTGTCTCGGTTTACCTGACACATGAAACGTGATGAATTGGGGAGGGGGGTGCACTATAAGCTGCAGGTTGGTTATAATGATTGTATGAGGCTTCTCCTGGGAATTCCAAGAAGATGCCAGTGCAAGCCAGATGTTTGTTAGTGTTGGGGGGCCTACTTTCTCAGCTTTGCTACGCAACTATGGCATGGCGTAGTGGGTAGAGCGGCCGTGCCAGAAACCTGAGGGTTGCAGGTTCGCTTCCCACCTATGGACATCAAAGTCGCTGCCGTTGTGTCCTTGGGCAGGACACTTCACCCTTTGCCCACGGTGCCGCTCACACCAGTGAATGAATGATGAATGAATAATTGGTGGTGGTCGGAGGGGCCGTAGGCGCAAACCGGCAGCCACGCTTCCATCAGTCCAACCCAGGGCAGCTGTGGCTACAGATGTAGCTTACCACCACCAGGTGTGAATGAATGATGGGTTCCCACTTCTCTGTGAGCGCTTTGAGTATCTAACAATAGAAAAGCGCGATATAAATCTAATCCATTATTATTATAAGTTTAGTGTAGGGCATCTGACTGTGAAAATGACATATTCACTGTGTTAACAAACCCAGTTCTGTTAGGTACTCATCTGGATTGGGAACCATTGGCACACATGTTTGTATGTTAGAAACTGACATTTGGACTTTATGTTTTTTTAATGTTTCTAAACAAAATGTTTTTTAGTGTTTTTTTTTTTTTTTTTTTAATATTTTGTATCTTTAATGGATCTTAAAGGCCTACTGAAATGAGATTTTCTTATTTAAACGGGGATAGCAGGTCCATTCTATGTGTCATACTTGATCATTTCGCGATATTGCCATATTTTTGCTGAAAGGATTTAGTAGAGAACATCCACAATAAAGTTCGCAACTGGAGAAAAGCCCTGCCTTTACCGAAAGTCAAAGATGATGACGTCACCCGTTGATAGCTCCTCACATCCTCACATTGTTTTTAATGGGAGCCTCCAACAAAAAGAGCTATTCGGACCGAGAAAACGACAATTTGCCCATTAATTTGAGCAAGGATGAAAGATTTGCGTTTGAGGATATTGATAGTGACGGACTAGAAAAAAAAAAAAAAAGAATTTAAAAAAGAAAAAAACGCAATTGCATTGAGACGGATTCAGATGTTTTTAGACACATCTACTAGGATAATTTTGGGAAATCCCTTATCGTTCTATTGTGTTGCTAGTGTTTTAGTGAGTTTAATAGTACCTGATAGTCAGAGGGGTGTGTCCATGGGTGTCTTGAGGCCAGTGTCTCAGGAAATTGACGGCAGCTTTATGGATGGCGCAAGCTCAGCTGATCTCCAGTAAGAGGCGACTTTTTACCACAATCTTCTCACCGAAACCTGCTGGTTGACATTCGGTCAGGATCCATGTTCGCTTGACCGCTCTGATCCATAGTAAAGTTTCACCTCCGGGAATTTTAAACAAGGAATCATCGTGTGTTTGTGTGGCTAAAGGCTAAAGCTTCCCAACTCCATCTTTCTACTTTGACTTCTCCAATATTAATTGAACAAATTGCAAAAGATTCAGCAACACAGATGTCCAGAATACTGTGTAATTATGCGCTTAAAGCAGACAACTTTTAGCTGTGTGTGTGCGCAGCGCTCATATTTCCTAACAGTCCATGACGTCACGCGCACACGTCATCATTACGCGACGTTTTCAAGAAGAAACTCCCGGGAAATTTAAAATTGCAATTTAGTAAACTAAAAATGCCGTATTGGCATGTGTTGCAATGTTAATATTTCCTCATTGATATATAAACTATCAGACTGCGTGGTCGGTAGTAGTGGGTTTCAGTAGGCCTTTAAGGTCTGCAATAAAGAATGATGATGATGATATTCACTTCAGCTGCCAGACGGCAGTAGTGTTAAGTGTCTTAATATGTGTTCTGTGGCAATTTGAACTTTGACCACAGCATCAGTTGCTACGTAGGGTGGCGCTTTCCATCATTTTCAGCAAACTGCATAGCAAAATGATCAACTACCCCTCTCCCTCTCAGGCGAGATCCACCCAGGAATGGGGTCCATATGAATCCCTTCCCTTTTGTAGTAAACTTGCAAAATGCATACGTCCCTTTGGGTGTGTGGATAAACAGGAAAACCTTGACTGTCATGTGTTAAGGTGTGATTAATGAGTTCAAAACAAACACAGCTGCTAAAGAAGCCACGAGAAACAAAGACACTACTCCACAACAGTCCCATCTCGTTTTTTGTGTGATTTATGCAATCATGTTCAACTTGGCTGCCATCAACTTGTACTGATTTGTCCGGTATGTCTACATAACACCCGCCTTCGCTGCTCGTAGCTGAGACTGGCACCACCGCAGCCAAAGCACAGCCCTGCAGCACGATGGAAAGGTCTGAGTTAAAGGGTCAGGGGTAAATGAAGGCGCAGACGCCCAGAAAATGGCAACTTATCCTGAGTTAGAGGGAGTCGGTTAAAATATGCACCACTGAAGGCACTTTTTTTTCTCTTCTTTTTTTTTTTTTTTTTTAAACAACAGTGCTTCTATTCTAAGTGATCCAAGTTCAAAAGAGAATAAACCAGAGGCCTCACACAGGAGGGACTTTCATATCTGGGTTCTTGTTCCTATTTGCTACCCCCTAGACAAAGAGGCTGAAACCAAAAAGCTTCTGCAGAGAGGCAGACAGGGGCTGACAGCTAGAGGGAAGTGAACACCTGGAGGAGTAAGGAACGACTCTTGTTGTGGAGTGAAGAGAACGGAGAAAAAAAAAGAAGTCACAAGAAAAAGAGAATCAGACAGAAGCGACTAAAGCCTGGCTTAAAACTTCACATGAAAGTTTGAAAAAAATACAAAATCGTGATAACTCAGAGCGTCTGTGTCAGTCAGACGGTGGCCGACCTCTGGAGCAGGTAGTTCGAATGTTGGTCAGTCGGTGTGAACTTGTTGCAACCCCTGGTGTTGGCGGGACACAGCAAGCCAGCTGATAAGACGAGTGCGTTGAGCGTGTGGGATTTAATCCTCCTCCCCCCCGCCGTACATGTCGGCCAGCTTCTTGAAGCGGGGTCCCCAGTCGTTGAGGTAGTCGTAGTCCTGCTCTCCGGTGCTGGAAGAGTTGAGAGAACTGACAGAACCAGAAGTGGAGCCGCCGCCCTCATAGTCAAACACCAGCAGCGAGTCGTACGGTGGTGCCGTGGGGTCATTGTCAGCTGCTCGGAGACCCTAAACACAAGAAGGGATAGTCAGTTTACTGCTTAAACAAAACATATGGTATTGAAGGCTTTTTTTTCTCTTGAAACCAATTCAGTCTATGATCAACTGTGTGAAGTGTGAAGTGAATTATATTTATATAGCGCTTTTACGTAGTGAAACCCAATATCTAAGTTACATTTAAACCAGTGTTGGTGGCACTGGCAGCAGGTTTTTTTGATTGATTCATACTTTTATTAGTAGATTGCACAGTACAGTACATATTCCGTGCAATTGACCACTAAATGGTAACACCCGAATAAGTTTTTCAACTTGTTTAAGTCGGGGTCCACGTTAATCAATTCATGGTACAAATATATACTATGAGCATAATACAGTCATCACAGGTTAATCATCATAGTATATACATTGAATTATTTACATTATTTACAATCCGGGGGGTGGGATGAGGAGCTTTGGTTGATATCAGTACTTCAGTCATCAATAAAAGCATCACAAGAGAAATGTACTTTGAAACAGTGTAGTAGGGGTGGGCAATATCGCAAATTTGGGTATCGATACCGATCCGATCCAATACCGGCCAGTATCGCCAATACCGATACCGATACCGGAAGTGTCGTCATCTGATGGAGGGGGGGACTTCGGGGTATCGATACTTTTGAAAAACAAATTTGTACTTTTGCCTTTATTAATTGATTATGATAATAATATAACAGAGGACAACGATTTAAGTCAAAAAATAAAATCTTTATTACAAAAGTAATATCAATCGCAATAAAGTAATGCAAATAAGGTGCAAACAACTACTGAACCTGGCTTGTCGCCTCAAAACACACAAACACTTAAGGTAAATAACAAAACTCTAGTTATTGAACAAAGTTGTAAACATGAACACAAAACAAAAGAACTGAGAAATTCAAATAAAAAAGTAATAATATCAATTACAATAAAGTAAGTAGTGCAAATAAGGTGAAAACAAATACTGAACTTGGCTAGTCGCCTCACAATACACAAGAACTTAAGTAAAAAAGAAAACACTTGTTATTAAACAGTTGTAAAAATGAACACAAAAAAAAGAACTGAGAAATGCTTGTCATTATTTTAGTGCAATAAAATACTTTACAGTTTACAACCAAGACATTAAGTCGCAATGGAAACGCACACGTGTGTGTGTGCGTGTCCGAGTGAACCTCGGAGCGAATTATACTGATGTGTGTGCGCGAACGCACAAAGCGTCATGTTAATTGTATTTATTTTATTTTATTTTGGGTTGAAGATTAATTTTTAAAGTGTTTTTAAATCTCGTTCACTAGGGAGGCGGGCACATTTTTTTTTTAAATCGGAGTGATTCGCTTAATTTGGTGAAGTATCGATGCCATCACGCCAGTATCGATACGATACCGATACTCACCAAGTATCGATACTATCGATACTTGGTATCGATACGCCCAGCCCTACAGTGTAGGTCTTACTTAGTAGGATATGTACAGCCAGCAGAGAACATAGTGAGTTCAGATAGCATAAGAGCAAGTAAATACATTAGAAGTACATTTGATTATTCACATTAGGTTATTTATAACCCGGGGAGATGGGATGTGAATGGAGGAGGGTATTAGTAAAGGGTTGAAGTTGCCTGTAGGTGTCGTTTTAGAGTGGTTTTGAAGGCATATAGAGATGCACTTACTTTTACACCTGTTGGGAGTGCATTCCACATTGATGTGGCATAGAAAGAGAATGAGTTAAGACCTTTGTTGGATCGGAATCTGGGTTTAACGTGGTTTGTGGAGCTACCCCTGGTGTTGTGGTTATGGCGGTCATTTAAGTTAAGGAAGTAGTTTGACATGTACTTCGGTACATGCGTAAAATGTCTTGCCCAAGGACATAACGGCAGGGACTAGGATGGCGGAAGCGGGGATCGAACCTGGAACCCTCAAGTTGCTGGCACGGCCACTCTACCAATCGAGCTATACAGCCCCACAAAGATCCAACTAAATGATAAATAGCATGTGCAAACTGTACAAATGCATGTAGTGGGCATGTTGCAGGTGATCTACTAAGACTGCGCGTGCATTTATTAACAAGTGCAAACACAAACATGTGCACCAATAAAGTACTTCATCTTTCTTACTAAATGTATTAATTCTTTCCATTGTGACAGAAAAAATGTGCTTGTTTATATGAAAATGATCCCCATTAGCTGATGCCATGACAGTCAGCTCGTCTACCTGGGGTCCACACAAAACATTAGATTTTACCAAAGAGTTTAAAAACGTTGCAAAACCCATAAAAAACATAGGAAACTACATGATTGTATTAATTCACATTATACTTCATGGTCATCAATATATGTACAAAATCTGTTTTAAAAAAAGGATTCAATTGCATCAATCAAAACAAAAAATCAACACTCATAAGAAACAACACATTCAATAATTGATTTGGTTTAAGGTTATTCCAGTAAGTACATTTGCAATATTTTTTTAAAGACTAATTTAACTTTTATGAGACACATATCAAGTGGTAAATTATTCCAACAAACAATGTCTCTGTAAATGACTGTTTTTTTTGTCTTCGAACTAGGTATGACAACATGACCACTGACGGCATATCTTGTATCATAATTAGGTATGTGCATCATTACAATCAAACAATACAATCTAGTCAAACAAAACAATTTTTGAGTTGACAACACAACAGAAAAATGTGGCCAAACCTGAAGAAATCCTTTGCTTAATAGTAAGTCATGAGAGACCAGAATGCATCTTATCAATACTAGTTCTAATAGAACAGTCCAGAGCAAGTCGAGCAGCACTGTTTTCAGCAATATGTAGTTTAACAACATTTGTTTCAGCTGTGGGTGACCATACCGTTGAGCAATAATCCAAGTGACACAAAATTAAGGATTGAGAGCAGTGGTTCTCAAATGGGGGTACGCATACCCCTGGGGGTACGTGAGATTTTTTAAAAAATATTCTAAAAATAGCAACAATTCAAAAATCCTTTATAGATAAATTTATTGAATAATACTTCAACAATATGTGAATGTAAGTTCATAAACTGTGAAAAGAAATACAACAATGCAATTTTCAGTGTTGACAGCTGGATTTTCTGTGGACATGTTCCATAAATATTGATATTTTTGTGAAGAAATGTTTAGAATTAAGTTCATGAATCCAGATGGATCTCTATTACAATCCCCAAAGAGGGCACTTTAAGTTGATGATTACTTCTATGTGTAGAAATCTTTATTTATAATTGAAAAACTTGTTATTTTTCAACAAGTTTTTAGTTACTTTTATATCTTTTTTTCCAAATAGTTCAAGAAAGACCACTACAAATGAGCCATATTTTGCACTTTTATACAATTTAATAAATCAGAAACTGATGACATAGTGCTGTATTTTACTTCTTTATCTCTTTTTTTCAACCAAAAAGGCTTTGCTCTGATTAGGGGGTACTTGAATTAACAAAATGTTCACAGGGGGTCCATCACTGAAAAAAGGTTGAGTACCACTGATTTAGAGGATGCTACAATGTACATAGGAAGAACACTTTCTCGGGACTGCAATACCACCATCTGTTTTGCTAATTATTGTATGTTTATGCACAGCCCGTGATAGGACAATGTCCAGCAATTTTGCTTTGTTTACCTGTTGTATGGGCTTACTGGCTATGGACAAGTAAGTTTCAGTGTAGAAGCCAATTTATACCATAAAACAATACTCTTAGTTCTACATATACTAATGTTCATTTTTCTTGCACTTATCCAATAATAAATTACTTTCAACTGGCTTGACAAAACTTGGTTTAATTCATGGCATGAGCTAGCAGTAAAGTGTACAGTCGAATAATCCACGTATTTTGTTATGACGGAGCTATACGGTGTAAGTCAGGCCTGGGCAATTAATTTGATTCGGGGGCCAAATTTAGAAAAAAAAATGTGTCTGGGGGCCGGTATATCTATTTTTAGAAAAACTAATACAAAACCTCACAATAATGTCTGATTGAATGCCTTAAAAACAGAATGGAATTCAAATTTTTTTTTCTGAATGAGCCAGAATGTACATAAAAATAAAGAACGCGGAGTTTACAATATTAACTATGAATGATAAAACACTGTATATTGACAACATATGAACGTTGATCGACATATTTTACAATCAAGCGAAACGCAACAAATTCTAACAAACACAGCGAAGTATGAACGTGAAAAAACTAAAAAAACAAACAAAAAAAAACCCACCTATTATCTGATAAATCTGATATATCACTAAGTTTTAGAACTTTGTTGTAAAAATCTACTTCCACGTCTGTCCCTGACACCCACATTTGAAAACACTCTGGAAACACTGTGAAAACGCTTCCCACCCACACTGCTTGGTTCCTCGTCTAAACTGCTGTGACTTAGATTACCATAGTAACTAATTACATTACAATAGTAACTAGTATGTCATGCAAAAGCACAGATTCCAACCTTTGAAATACGTTGTATAGTTCAAGATTTACGGTCATTTGAAAAATCCCTGCACATCATAATGGCAGCTACAGTTTCCATCTTAAAGATCCAAAAAAAATATTTGGGAATGTACGGCGGGCCAGACTGAAAGACTTAACGGGCCGCATGTGGCATTTGCCCAGGTCTGGTGTAAGTCATTAGTAAAAATTTAGCAGTGGTCCAAAACTAATTCTGTGAGAAATCCCACACACCAACCAACATACCATGATTAGACAAACAACAATTATAAAGGACCCTATGTTTTAATAGCTCCTCTTCAAAGTGAAAAAAGCTAAAGTTGTACCGATTTAGAGACAAACACCAATTTTTTAATTATAGACCTGTTTCTTTACTTCCTCAATTTTCAAAAATTATAAAAAAAACTGTTTAATAACAGATTGGACAACTCAATGAACAAATATAGAATATTCGCAGACAACCAAAATGGATACAAAGCTGATATTTCAACATCGATGGCCTTAATCGAAATTACGGAAGAAATTACCAACGCAATAGTGTGCCGATGCAGTGTTTATGGATCTAACTAAAGCATCACAATGTTTTAATCAACAAATTACAACGGTATGGCATCAGAGGGTTGGTATTGAACTCGGTAAGAAGCTACTTAACCAACGACAAAACATATGTGAAGCTAGGTGAACACACGTCTACAAAGCTAAATAAATCCTGTAGCGTAGCACAGGTATGAGTATTGGTTTCAAAACTGTTCCAAATTTTTATAAATTACATTTGTAACATTACAAAGCACTTAAAACTAGTAATATTTGCAAATGATATGTCTGAGTTCTGTTCAGGAGAGAACACACAAAATACATATATAAATATATACTAATACAAATATAACAAAAAAATTAACAAATTAAGAAGATGGTTTGACAAAAACAGACTTTCCTTAAAGGCCTACTGAAACCCACTACTACCCACCACGCAGTCTGATAGTTTATATATCAATGATGAAATATTAACATTGCAACACATGCCAATACGGCCTTTTTAGTTTACTAAATTACAATTTTAAATTTCCCGGGAGTTTCGTCTTTGAAACGTCGTGTAATGATGACGTGTACGCAAGACGTCACGGGTTTTTAGGAAGTATGAGCGCTGCGCACACACACAGATAAATGTTGTCTGCTTTAACGGTATAATTATGCAGTTTTTTGGACATCTGTGTTGCTGAATCTTTTGCAATTTGTTCAATTAATATTGGAGAAGTCACAGTAGAAAGATGGAGTTGGGAAGCTTTAGCCTTTAGCCACACAAACACACGGTGATTCCTTGTTTAAAATTCCTGGAGGTGAAACTTTCCTATGGATCAGAGCGCGGTCAAGCCAACATGGATCCCGACCATTTGTCAACCAGCAGGTTTCGGTGAGAAAATTGTGGTTAAAAAGTCAGTTCTTACCGGAGAAAAGCTAAGCTTGTGCCGTCCATAGCTGCCGTCGACTCCCCTGAGACGCTGCGGCGTCAAGACACCCGTGGAGACACCCTCCCGACTATCAGGTATTATTAAACTCACTAAAACACTAGCAACACAATAGAAAGAAAAGGGATTTCCCAGAACTAACCCAGTAAATGTGTCTAAAAACATCGGAATCCGTCCCAAAGCAATCAGGTTTTTTTTTTTTTTTTTTTTTTTTAGTCCGTCGCTATCAATAATCTCAAACACGAATCTTTCATTTTCGCTCAAATTAATGGGGAAATTGTCGTTTTCTCGGTCCGAATAGCACTTTTTGTTGGAGGCTCCTATTAAAAACAATGTGAATATGTGAGGAGCCATCAAATATGTGACGTCATCGTCTGCGACTTCTGGTAGAGGCAGGGCTTTTCTCTTAGCACCAAAAGTTGCGAACTTTATAGTGGATGTTCTCTACTAAATCCTTTCAGCAAAAATATGGCAATATCGCAAAATGATCATACTTGTTCATACTTGATCATTTTGCGATATTGCCATTTTTTTGCTGAAAGGCTTTAGTAGAGAACATCCACGATAAAGTTCGCAACTTTTGGTAGCTAATAAAAAAGCCTTGCCTGTACCGGAAGCAGCAGACGATGTGCGCGTGATGTCACGGGTTGTGGAGCTCCTCACATCCTCACATATTTTACAATCAGAGCCACCAGCAGCGAAAGCGATTCGGACCGAGAAGGCGACGATTTCCTCATTAATTTGAGCGAGGATGAAATATTTGTGGATGAGGATAGGGAGAGTGAAGGACTAGTAAAAAAAAAAAGGCGAGGGCGGTGGGAGTGATTCAGATGTTATTAGACACATTTACGAGGATAATTCTGGAAAATCCCTTATCTGCTTATTGTGTTACTAGTGGTACCTGAATGTCCGAGGGGTGTATCCAAGGGTGTGGTGACCGCCAGTGTGTCTGGTGGGAGGAGGTAAGAGAGTCCGCAGCTGCAGGAAGACGCAAGCTCCGCTCATATCTACGGTAAGGGCCAACTTATTACCACAATTTTCTCACTGAAACCTGCCGGTTGACATGTGGTCGGGAACCATGTTCGCTTGACCGCTCTGTTCCATAGTAAAGCTTCACCTCAGGGAATGTAAACAAGGAAACACCGGCTGTGTTTGTGTGGCTAAAGGCAGCTGCAATACACCGCATCCATTATTAATTGAACAAATTGCAAAAGATTCAGCAACACAGAAGTCCAGAATACTGTGTAATTATGCGATTAAAGCAGACTACTTATAGCTTGGATCGGGCTGGAAAAAAATGTCCGCTACAATCCGAGACGTCACACGCACGCGTCATCATACCGACGTTTTCAACAAGATACTTCTCGCGAAATTTAAATATTGCAATTTAGTAAATTAAAAAGGCCGTATTGGTATGTGTTGCAATGTTAAGATTTCATCATTGATTTATAAACTCTCAGACTGCGTGGTTGGTAGTAGTGGGTTTCAGTAGGCCTTTAAATCTCATTAAAACTAAAATAATGTTATGGGGTAACAGTAGAAGAGAAAGTATTTTTTCCACCACAAGAATGTTGGCTATCGCTTGCCTTGACGAAAGAAAAAAGGTTTGAAGATAAACAGTAGCTGACAATGAATGAAAATGGACAGAGCAAGCTCAGGCTACAACAGTCATACTGCAATGACTGAATCGAACGTGTTTTTTTTACATTTAGTAGGTGTGGATAAACAGCGCAAATAACATCCCTGAATAGCACTTGCTTCCAAGAATGACAAAGCAGGACTATCTACAGAAAGGTTTGTCAGGTGACGGGGTTCCATCCACTTCACGAGAATACATGGTGAGGCGACGGATAGAAATATATACTGTAAATCCGACTGGTCTCTATTTCCTGGCACCCAGTGGGTGGCAGGAACGTCGTGTATTTGTTGATGCTTGTGTTTTACTAGGCTGCTGGAACGGGATCAGGCGAGTGTGTGTGTGTGTGTGTGTGTGAATGAGAGACAAGGTTGAATGGATCAAAGCTGAACAGCTGCCAACACCTCTCGAGTGTGAACATGCTGTCACAAGTCTGTCAATCAGCATTTTCTCGCATCAAAGTGCCGACATTTTAGGTTTGTGTTTGTTTGTGCATGTGGAAATGTAAAGCCCCATGCTATGAGAGCCAAATTGTGTCTTTTCGTGGCCATGCCAGCCATTGCCTATTAAAGAGGAAATTGTAATCATATTAAATGTCAAGATCGATGGCAAGTGAAAGGCCAGGCTGCTGAAAGGGCAACAATCTATACACAATCATGTGAACAGGTCACTCGTGTCCAGGTGTGTTTACCTCATGGATAAAGTCCCCGATGTCTCCGGGGTGGGGCACGACTGGTCGGATTGGGTACTGGGATTCAGGGATGATGGGCCGCTCATCCACCCTGCGGACACCTGGAGGCTTGCTGATGATGTGCTCCAACGAGTCAGGCTGCTGCAGCTGACTCAGGTCGTAGTCCTACAGATCCAGAGGGTGACACAGATGTAATAAGGGTACAAGAGGTCAGATTGGAGAGCATGTGACTTTCTTCTCCTGGGATCTCACCTGGTCCTCTTCTCCCCCTCCCTCTTCATCGTATTTCAGGATGTTGTCTCTGACATCATCCTCCGGGTCAATGAGCAGCTGTTTAATGTGTCTCTCCTTCTCCCTGCGCTTGATCCACACCACAAACAGCAGCACCATGCCTGCAAAGACAACACAAACATCATACTTTTGAAAGATGTAAAAAACCCCGTTTTCCATATGAGTTGGGAATTTGTGTTAGACACTGGGTGTGAGTTTTCCTTGCCCTTTTGTGGGTTCTTCCGAGGATGTTGTAGTCGTAATGATTTGTGCAGTCCTTTGAGACATTTGTGATTTGGGGCTATATAAATAAACATTGATTGATTGATGTAAATATAAACAAATACAATGATTTGCAAATCATTTTCAACCCATATTCAATTGAATATGCTACAAAGACAAGATATTTGATGTTCAAACTGATAAACATTGTTTTTTTCAAATAATTATTAACTTTAGAATTTGATGCCAGCAACACGTGACAAAGAAGTTGGGAATGGTGGCAATAAATACTGATAAAGTTGAGGAATGCTCATCAAACACTTATATGGAACATCCCACAGGTGTGCAGGCTAATTGGGAACAGGTAGGTGCCATGATTGGGTATAAAAGCAGCTTCCATGAAATGCTAAGTAATTCAAAAACCAAGATGGCTTGAGGGTCACCACTTTGTAAGCAAATTGTCGAACAGTTTTAAAAAAATATTTTTCAACAAGTTATTGCAAGGAATTTAGGGATTTTACCATCTACAATCCGTAAAATCATCAAAAAGTTCAGAGAATCTGGAGAAACCACTGCACGTAAGCGATGATATTACGGACTTTGGATCCCTCAAGTGGTACAGCATCAAAAACCGACATCAGTGTGTAAAGGATATCACCACATGGGCTCAGGAACACTTCATAAAAACACTTGTCACTAACTACAGTTGGTCGCTACATCTGTAAGTGCAAGTTAAAACTCTACTATGCAAAGCCAAAACCATTTTTTAACAATATTCTGAAACGCTGCTGGCTTGGCTTTGCCCGAGCTTACCTAATATTGGACTGATGCAAAGTGGAAACGTGTTCTGTGGTCTGACGAGTCCACATTTCAAAATTGTTTTTGGAAACAGAGGACGTGGTGTCCTCCAGATCAAAGAGGAAAATAACCATTCAGATTGTTACAGGCGCAAAGTTCAAAAGCCAGCATCTGTGATGGTATGGGGGTGTATTAGTGCCCAAGGCATGGGTAACTTACACATCTGTGAAGGCACCATTGATGCTGAAAGGTCCATAGAGGTTTTGGAGCAACATATGTTGTCATCCAAGCAACGTTATCATGGACGCCCCTGCTTATTTCAGTGTTACAACAGCTTGGCTTTGTAAAAAAAGAGTGTGGGTACTTTCGTGGCCCGCTTGCAGTCCAGACCTGTCTCCCATCGAAAATGTGTGGCACATTATGAAGCGTAAAATACGACAGCGGAGACCCCGGACTGTTGAACGACTAAAGCTCTACATAAAACAAGAATGGGAAAGAATTCCACTTTCAAAGCTTCAACAATTAGTTTCATCAGTTCCCAAACGTTTATTGAGTGTTGTTAAAAGAAAAGGTGATGTAACACAGTGGTGAACATGCCCTTTCCCAGCTACTTTGGCACGTGTTGCAGCCATTAAATTCTAAGTTAATTATTATTTGCAAAAAAAAATAACGTTTTTGAGTTTGAACATGAAATATCTTGTCTTTGTAGTGCATTCAACTGAATATGGGTTGAAAAGGATTTGCAAATCATTGTATTCTGTTTATATTTACATCTAACACAATTTCCCAACGCATATGGAATTGGGGTTTGTATAAAACACTACACTTTAGGATTACTGCCTTTATTTTGTCATGGACATGTTCTTGCCTTGTTGAACAACTACTCCGCCTTCTTTATCGCTTTCTGATATTTACACCAGAGGTAACATGACAATACTGACAACAGTCAGAAAACTGTTCCGACAACTCTTTCACACTGATCTTGGACTGGACAGCCACTAAAACCAGAAAACTTCCTGCTTTGACGAAAAACAATAAGGGCGTGATTTACTAAAGGTTTGCATGTACTAAAACATGTGCACACCTGATATCACAATCAAAGGTGATCTAGAACAATGAGTGCAAAGTTGATTGCGTATGTTAAGTGAGCAGATTAAGGCGTGCAATCCATTTTCAATCAATCAATCAATCAATGTTTAATTATATAGCCCGAAATCACAAGTGTCTCAAAGGGCTGCACAAGCCACAAAGACATCCTTGGTTCAGGTCCCACATCAGGGCAAGGAAAAACTCAAGCCAGTGGGATAACAATGAGAAACCTTGGAGATTCATCCATCCATCCATTTCTGCCACTTATTCCCTTTGAGTCGCGGGGGGCGCTAGTGCCTATCTCAGTTACAATCGGGCGGAGGGCGGGGTACACCCTGGACAAGTCGCCACCTCATCGCAGGGCCAACAGAGATAGACAGACAACATTCACACTCACATTCACACACTACGGCCAATTTAGTGTTGCCAATCAACCTATCCCCAGGTGCATGTCTTTGGAAGTGGGAGGAAGGCGGAGTACCCGGAGGGAACCCACGCAGTCACGGAGAGAACATGCAAACTCCACACAGAAAGATCCAGAGCCCAGGATTGAACCCACGACTACTTCGTATTGTGAGGCAGACACACTAACCCCCCTACCACCGTGAAGCCTGTCTTCTTTAATATGCAAAATATATTCTGTTCATCAAAATGCCCACAATACTGGGAGGAGAAGAGGCTAATATAATTATTTAGCACGGGCAATGTGATTAATTAACCGTTTTGCGAGCTGACAGTTCCACACACGGCTGTCGGATCCGTGCTCACGCTGCACAGACAGACGATGGACGGACGAGAATCCTTCGTCCTAAGTGTGTGTGTCAACATTTTGGACGGTCAGAAATAAAAACGATTAGACATATTGTCTATTCAGCAACACTGTTTTATAGTTTTATAGCTGCTAGAGGATTTTAGGGACTTCCATCCATCCATTTTTTACCTCTTGTCCCTTTCGGATTAAAACAAATTATATAAATGCGTTTTGATGTCATTTAATGTTTTGTTTTTTTTGTGAAGTTTTAGCGACGTTTGTTCTTTCATAGAATAAATGTTATTCTATTATTATTATTAAAACATTGGTTATATAAAAAAAAACAAAAAAACTTTAAGCCTCTAATGAGCGAAACTTCGGCAGTGAAAAATAATAGAGGTGTCAATGTAGATGCAATGCAGGACTGTGTCTAAAATGCCCATACAAAGTGGTACATGTCTCCTGCATCTTTGAAAACACAAGTAGGAGCATGATAACATCAATGTGCAGTAAATGAGAGTGTCTCCGTGGTGATGGCCCGTATAGTACACACAAAATCTTCATTTAAAGGCCTACTGAAACCCACTTCCTCTCTGAGCTGCCACCTTATCGTGGTAGAGGAGTTTGCGTGTCCCAATGATCTTAGGGGCTATGTTGTCCAGGGGCTTTATGCACCCTGGTAGGGTCTCCCAAGGCAAACAGCTTCTAGGTGAGGGATCAGACAAAGAGCAGCTCGAAGACCTCTATGAAGAAGAAAAAACATGGACCCAGATTTCCCTTGCCCGGACGCGGGTCACCGTGGCCTCCCTCTGGAGCCAGGCCCGGAGGTGGGGCACGATGGCGAGCGCCTGGTGGCCGGGCCTGTTCCCATGGGGCCCGGCCGGGCACAGCCCGAAGAGGCAAATTGGGTCACCCCTCCAATGGGCTCACCACCCATAGCAGGGGCCATAGAGGTCGGGTGCAATGTGAGCTAGGCGGCAGCCGAAGGCAGGGGACTTGGCGGTCCGATCCTCGGCTACAGAAGCTAGCTCTTGGGATGTGGAACGTCACCTCACTGGGGGGGAAAGAGCCTGAGCTAGTGCGCGAAGTGGAGAAGTTCCGGCTGGATATAGTCGGACTCACTTCGACGCACAGCAAAGGCTCTGGAACCACTTCTCTCGAGAGGGACTGGACCCTCTTCCATTCTGGCGTTGCCGGCAGTGAGAGGCGACGGGCTGGGGTGGCAATTCTTGTTGCCCCCCGGCTCAAAGGCTGCACGTTAGAGTTTTACCCGGTGGACGAAAGGGTAGCCCCCCTCCGCCTTCGGGTGGGGGGACGGGTCCTGACTGTTGTTTGTGCTTACGCACCAAACAGCAGTTCAGAGTACCCACCCTTTTTGGGTACACTCGAGGGAGTACTGGAAAGTGCTCCCCCGGGTGATTCCCTTGTCCTACTGGGGGACTTCAACACTCACGTTGGCAACGACAGTGAAACCTGGAGAGGCGTGATTGGGAAGAATGGCCGCCCAGATCTGAACCCGAGTGGTGTTCTGTGATTGGACTTTTGTGCTCGTCACAGTTTGTCCATAACAAACACCATGTTCAAACATAAGGGTGTCCATATGTGCACTTGGCACCAGGACACCCTAGGCCGCAGTTCCATGATCGACTTTGTAGTTGTGTCATCGGATTTGCGGCCTCATGTTTTGGACACTCGGGTGAAGAGAGGGGCGGAGCTTTCTACCGATCACCACCTGGTGGTGTATTGGCTGCGATGGTGGGGGAGGATGACGGACAGACCTGGGAGGCCCAAACGCATTGTGAGGGTCTGCTGGGAACGTCTGGCAGAGTCTCCTGTCAGAGAAAGTTTCAATTCCCACCTCCGGAAGAACTTTGAACATGTCACGAGGGAGGTGCTGGACATTGAGTCCAAGTGGACCATGTTCCGCACCTCTATTGTCGAAGCGTCTGATCGGAGCTGTGGCCGCAAGGTAGTTGGTGCTTGTCGGGGCGGCAATCCTAAAACCCCTTGGTGGACACCAGCGGTGAGGGATGCCGTCAAGCTGAAGAAGGAGTCCTATCGGGTCATTTTGGCTCAAAGGACCCCGGAGGCAGTGGACAGGTACCGACAGGCTAAGCGTTGTGCAGCTTCAGCGGTCGCGGAGGCAAAAACTCGGACATGGGAGGAGTTCGGGGAAGCCATGGAAAACGACTTCCGGACGGCTTCGAAGCGATTCTGGACCACCGTCCGCCGCCTCAGGAAGGGGAAGCAGTGCACTATCAACACCGTGTATGGTGTGGATGGTGTTCTGCTGACCTCAACTGCGGATGTTGTGGATAGGTGGGAGGAATACTTTGAATACCTCCTCAATCCAACCAACACGTCTTCCTATGAGGAAGCAATGCCTGGGGAATCTGTGGTGGACTCTCCTATTTCTGGGGCTGAGGTCGCTGAGGTAGTTAAAAAGCTCCTCGGTGGCAAGGCCCCAGGGGTGGATGAGGTCCGCCCGGAGTTCCTTAAGGCTCTGGATGCTGTGGGGCTGTCTTGGTTGACAAGACTCTGCAACATCGCGTGGACATCGGGGGAGGTACCTCTGGATTGGCAGACCGGGGTGGTGGTTCCTCTCTTTAAGAAGGGGGACCGGAGGGTGTGTTCCAACTATCGTGGGATCACACTCCTCAGCCTTCCCGGTAAGGTTTATTCAGGTGTACTGGAGAGGAGGCTACGCCGGATAGTCGAACCTCGGATTCAGGAGGAACAGTGTGGTTTTCGTCCTGGTCGTGGAACCGTGGACTGGCTCTATACTCTCGGCAGGGTTTTTGAGGGTGCATGGGAGTTTGCCCAACCAGTCTACATGTGCTTTGTGGACTTGGAGAAGGCATTCGACCATGTCCCTCGGGAAGTCCTGTGGGGAGTGCTCGGAGAGTATGGGGTATCGGACTGTCTTATTGTGGCGGTCCGCTCCCTGTACGATCAGTGCCAGAGCTTGGTCCGCATTGCCGCCAGTAAGTCGAACACATTTCCAGTGAGGGTCGGACTCCGCCAAGGCTGTCCTTTGTCACCGATTCTGTTCATAACTTTTATGGACAGAATTTCTAGGCGCAGTCAAGGCGTTGAGGGGTTCCAGTTTGGTGACCGAAGGATTAGGTCTCTGCTTTTTGCAGATGATGTGGTCCTGATGGCTTCATCTGACCGGGATCTTCAGCTCTCACTGGATCGGTTCGCAGCCGAGTGTGAAGCGACCGGAATGAGAATCAGCACCTCCAAGTCCGAGTCCATGGTTCTCGCCCGGAAAAGGGTGGAATGCCATCTCCGGGTTGGGGAGGAGACCCTGCCCCAAGTGGAGGAGTTCAAGTACCTAGGAGTCTTGTTCACGAGTGGGTGAAGAGTGGATCGTGAGATCGACAGGCGGATCGGTGCGGCGTCTTCAGTAATGCGGACGTTGTACCGATCCGTTGTGGTGAAGAAGGAGCTGAGCCGGAAGGCAAAGCTCTCAATTTAGCGGTCGATCTACGTTCCCATCCTCACCTATTGTCATGAGCTTTGGGTCATGACCGAAAGGATAAGATCACGGGTACAAGCGGCCGAAATGAGTTTCCTCCGCCGTGTGGCGGGGCTCTCCCTTAGAGATAGGGTGAGAAGCTCTGCCATCCGGGAGGAACTCAAAGTAAATCCGCTGCTCCTCCACATCGAGAGGAGCCAGACGAGGTGGTTCGGGCATCTGGTCAGGATGAAATTTGTCCTTTTAGACCACCTACCAGCTCACTGATTTGCTTCCTGGCTTCTCTTGACAGAGTGACAGTGATTGGCAGCTCACAGCAACTGACCAATCAGCAGTCAGATGTGACATGGTGTTACATTTTGCTGTTGACTAACAAAAATTGCAGCTAAAATATCTGACTCCTGGTGGTCTAAAAGCTTAAATATAAGTATTCTGTTCCAGAAGACATTGTTTGAGTCTCAGCCGGGACATACAAGGTAAATATTAAAAAGTGTAATTATTTAATTCTGTTAATTTTGTACAAAATAATAAATAATCGAACAATTTGTTTCGATTCATATTACTCCAAAACATGCATCTAATCCCTTCAAGCCACGCCCCTTTACGCAAACCAGTTGTGTCCCATCACTTCTGAAATCCAAATTGCATAGATGCCAGTGACTTTGAAGAATCACTGTCATATTGTGAGAATATGATGAACAGTAAAGAAGTAGCTAAACATGTCTGTCCTTACTCTTAAGAGCGAAAAGGACATATTAAGGAATTTCAGAGCCTGTAGTTACACAATCTTAAATGAAGTCCATTATTGATGATGCACTCATTTGGCACAGAGATTGTTGTGCATGTTGCACAATCTTTTTACATTGTCTTATAGGAACACAACTATAGAATTATAACCTGGATATTCTGTAACTGAGAGCAGCCAGTGTATTGCTTGCTATCTGTAAAAATGTACTGTGTTCTAGAAAAAAAAAAAAAATGCAACACATGACTATTAGTCTAAAGCAGGGGTCACCAACCTTTTTGAAACCAAGAGCTACTTCTTGGGTACTGATTAATGCAAAGGGCTACCAGTTTGATACACACTTAAATAAATTGCCAGAAATAGCCACTTTGCTCAATTAACCTTTAATAAAAAAATGTATATATATATTTTTTTTTTAAATGGGTATTTCTGTTTGTCATTCTGTCGTAATTTTTTTTTTCCTTCTACGGAAGGTTTTTTGTAGAGAATAAATGATGAAAAAAACACTTAATTGAACTGTTTAAAAAAGGCGAAAACAGGAAAAAAAATGAAAATAAAATTTTGAAACATAGTTTATCTTCAATTTCGACTCTTTAAAATTCAAAATTCAACCGAAAAAAAAAAGAAGGGAAAAACTAGCTAATTCGAATCTTTTTGAAAAAATTTAAAAAATAATTTATGGAACATCATTAGTAGTTTTTCCTGATTAAGATTATTTTTTAGAATTTTGATGACATGTTTTAAATAGGTTAAAATCAAATCTGCCCTTTGTTAGAATACATAACAAATTGGACCAAGCTATATTTCTAACAAAGACGAATCATTATTTCTTCTATATTTTCCAGAAATTTTGGGGGGAAAGAAATTCAAAAGACTTTGAAATAAGATTTAAATTTGATTCAAAAGATTTTCTAGATTTGTCGGAATAATTTTTTTGAATTTTAATCCTAATAAGTTTGAAGAAATATTTCACAAATATTCTTCGTCGAAAAAAACAGAAGCTAAAATGAATAATTAAATGAAAATGTATTTATTGTTATTTACAATAAAAAAATAAATTTACTTGAACATTGATTTAAATTGTCAGGAAAGAAGAGGAAGGAATTTAAAAGGTAAAAAGATATATGTGTTTAAAAATCCTAAAATAATTTTTAAGGTTGTATTTTTTCTCTAAAACTGTCTTTCTGAAAGTTATAGGAAGCAGAGTAAAAAAAATAAATGAATTTATTTAAACAAGTACATACCAAATGTTTAAAATATTTCCCTGGATTTTCATTTTCTATTTGAGTTTTGTCTCTCTTAGAATTAAAAATGTCGAGCAAAGCGAGACCAGTTTGCTAATAAATAAATACAATTCAAAAAACAGAGGCAGATCACTGGTAAGTGCTGCTCTTTGAGCTATTTTTAGAACAGGCCAGCGGGCTACTCATCTGGTCCTTACGGGCGACCTGGTGCCCGCGGCCACCGCGTTGGTGACCCCTAGTCTGAAAAGTTGACACTCCAAGAGTGTGCACTCTAGAGTAAACATGTCCAAATTGGGCAGCAGTGCTCAGGAGGCATAGCGGTCATTTAATAACAAGCGGGTGGGTGGTCACTGCAGTTGTGTCCTTGGGCAGGACATTCAACCACTTTGCTTCCAGTGTCACCCACACTGTTGTATAAATGTGAATGAATGCTTGGTGGTGGTCACAGGAGCTGTAGCCGCAACATTGGCAGCAATGTTTCTGTCAGTCTTCCCCAGGGCGGCTGTGGCTACAAATGTACTTCAGCTATACCACCACTTGTAACTGTGGAGTGAATGAATGATGGGTTTTAGCAATTCAGGTCAGTCCTTTAAGTGTCCGGAAAAGCGCAATATTAATCCAATTCATTATTATTAAATGATGTGTCAATATTTTGTGTGAGCACCATTTATATAGCACTGTATTAATTCTTCTAGGTATGGAATTCCAGAATTCACCTCCACACCTTAATGATGACTGCAGACGGAACACTCTGTTCATTTAGAATCGTCCTTTTAGAATATATAAGTAGGAATATATTGATAAGGTTTCTTTTCACGAGTTACTTGGATGTCTTTTGTTATCCCTGGAAAAAATAATATTTTTTTTTCTGAGGATGTAGGGTTTAAAGTATCGTATTTTTCGGACTATAAGTCACAGTTTTTTTCATAGTTTGGCCGGGGGTGCAACTTTTACTCAGGAGCGACTTATGAGTGAAATTATTAACACATAACCGTAAAATATCAAATAATATTGTTTAGCTCATTCACGTAAGAAGACTAGACATATAAGATTTAATCAGATTTAGCAATTAGGAGTGACAGATTGTTTGGTAAAAGTAAAGCATGTTCTATATGTTATAGTTATTTGAATGACTCTTACCATAATATGTTACGTTAACATACCAGGCACCTTCTCAGTTGGTTATTTATGCGTCTTATAACGTACACTTAATCAGCCTGTTGTTCACTATTCTTTATATGCCGAATTTCCCCCAGGGATCAATAAAGTATTTTCTATTCTATTCTATCTATTTATTTATTTTAAATTGCCTTTCAAATTTCTATTCCTGGTGTTGGGTTTTATCAAATAAATTTCCCCCAAAAATGCGACTTATACTCTAGTGCGACCTATAAATGTTTTTTTCCTTCTTTATTATGCCTTTTTAGGCAGGTGGGACTTATACTCCGGAGCGACTTATACTCCGAAATATACGGTAACTATTAACAAAACTTTGAATGGTGATGGTAATGACTTAGTTTATTTGACAATAACAAGCATGTTATGGCCATATCAGTTGATTGTCATGATGGGGGGCAGTTGGGGGCGTGGAGGGGACAGGGGTGTCGCAGCTTTCTGCGGGGTCGTTCTTCCAGGAAGGAAGACGGACTACTCGGGACATGGCGTGCAGGTAAAAACATGATTTAATCTTTAACTCAGAAGCTACAAAAAACACTACAAACAAAAGGCGGGCGCAAGGCGGAAACACAACTTAGACAAAACTATGGTCGACAAACAAAACTTACTTCACAGGAAAACGAGCATGGATCTATGGCATGAAGAAGCAGTGTGAACTTTGGGGTGAAAAAACTAGCAATGTCACCAGACCGACTGACAGACAAAGACATGTTTAAATACTGCCTCTGATTAATCAGAGACAGGTGAACACAGTGAGTAACCATGGTGACAAAACTAACAAGGAAGTGAAAACAGGAACTAATGGAGTCTTTAAAGGCCTACTGAAACCCACTACTACCGACCACGCAGTCTGATAGTTTATATATCAATGATGAAATATTAACATTGCAACACATGCCAATATGGCCTTTTTAGTTTACTAAATTGCAATTTGAAATTTCCCACGAGTTTCTCTTTCAAAACATTGCGGAGTGATGACGCGTACGCGTGACGTCACGGACTGTAAGGAAATATTAGCGCTGCACCACTCACGGCTAAAAGTCGTCTACTTTAATCGCACAATTACACAGTATTTTGGACATCTGTGTAGCTGAATCTTTTGCAATTTGTTCATTTAATAATAGAGACTATAAAGAACAATGCTGTTGGTGGAAAGCGGTGGATTGCAGCTGTCTTTAGCACCTAGACACAGTCGGTGTTTCTTCGTTTGTTGTGAAGCAGAGCGGTCAAGCGAACATGTTTTCTCTACGTCAACCAGCATGTTTTTGGATGGGGAAATTGTGATATATATCTTACCGGAGACATCAGTGGATTATTCGTCGTCCTGCAGCAGCTTTCAAAAAAGGCAGCTGTGAGCTTGGCTTCTCGGCTTCTCTCTGACACACTGCGTGTTCACCGCAGCCATCCGACCTCGAGGTATGTCTTTACAATCTTTAAAATCTCACTAAAACACTATTAAAACAATAAGCAGATAAGGGATCTTCCAGAATTATCCTAGTAAATGTGTGTAGTTACATCTGAAACGCTCACACTGCCGCCGCTTTTTATTTATTTATTTTTTCTAGTCCTTCACTGACAATATCCTAATTCACAAATCTTTCATCCTTGCTCAAATTTATGGGGAAATTGTCGCTTTCTCGGTCCGAATTGCTCTTACTGCTGGTGGCTCCCATTATAAACAATGTGAATATGTGTGAAGCCCTGCAACTCGTGACGTCACGCGGACATACTTCCGGTAAAGGCAGGGCTTTTCTATTAGCCACCAAAAGTTGCGAACTTTATCGCCGATGTTCTCTACTAAATCCTTTCAGCAAAAATATGGCAATATCGCGAAATGATCAAGTATGACACATAGAATGGACCTGCTATGCCCGTTTAAATAAGAAAATCTCATTTCAGTAGGCCTTTAACAGAACCACAGATCATGACATTGATAATACGAATAAAGTATGGTAGGTAATATAATAAAAAACAGAGCGCCCACTAAATGGTCAGTCATGTTGAAAAGACATCCATGGGAGCTGTGGAGGACAAATCCTAACCAATCACAATCTTTCACATTTAATGTGTGCGATGGTGTTGATGACATGCCCCACAGCCGCGAGGTGTGGTGTGATAGGCACAGCTGATACTCACTGAGCAGAATGATGATGCAGATCAGAATAGAGAAGATGGCTCCGGTTCCCAAGCCGGCGGCTGCCACAGCACCCGCTGTAGTGCAATCTCCGTTTTGATCACATGGACACACTTTCACTTTGATGACCGACCTGTTGGACAAGGGTGGGTTTCCCGAGTCAGAAACACTTATTGGGACCTCGTACATGCCCGGCTCCAAATAGACTTGGTATCTCAGACTTAGGCGGCCGTAGTTTCCTGTGCAGGAAGAAGGAGAAGAACTGCTTAGGTCAGGGGTCTCCAACCTTTTTGAAACAAAGAGCTACTTCTTGGGTACTGATTGATGCGAATGGCTACCAGTTTTACACTTTACATTTTAAATGTTTATATATACATATATATATATATATATATATATATATATATATATATATATATATATATATATATATATGTCTTGATTGGATTATCCAGAGAATAGTGCTCGATACCGTAGTAGAGCGCAATATGTAGGTGTGTGAAAAATCACGAGACTACTTCATCTCAACAGAACTGTTTCATGAGGGGTTGATTGAGCGAACCCCTCATGAAACAGTTCTGTAGAGATGAAGTAGTCTTGTGATTTTTCACACACCTACATATATATATATATATATATATATATATAGTCATTTGTAAGTTACATGTAAGTGTAATTTAAACAAGATTAGCTAAATAAATAAATTTATATATATATTTAAAAAATGGGTATTTCTGTCCGTCATTCCGTCGTACATTTTTTTTCCTTTTACGGAAGGTTTTTTGTAGAGAATAAATGATGAAAAAAACACTTAATTGAACGGTTTAAAAGAGGGGAAAACACAAAAAAAAAAAAAATTAAATGAACCAAAATGAACCATTAAATGAACCAAAATATGACTTATTATATCTTTGTGTAAAATATTGGACACAGTGTGTTGTCAAGCTTATGAGATGCGATGCAGGTGTAAGCCACCATTGTTCTTTTATTTTTTATTTTTTGTGTAAATATTTTTTATGATAATATCAATGAGGGATTTTTAATCTCTGCTATTTTGAAATTGTTACTAATATTGATAATATTCAATTTTGTTTCACTACTTTTAGATTGTACCGTGTCATGTTTGTGTGTCCTCAATTGCTCTGTTTATTCATTGCTATTCTGAATGTTGCTGGGTTGGGTTTGGTTTTGGAATTGGTATTGTTGTGTATTGTTTTGTTGCAATGATTAATACATTCATAAAAAGAAAAAAAAAACGGGCAGCGGGCGACTCATCTGGTCCTTGCGGGCGCCGCGTTGGTAACCCCTGGCTTAGGTAAAACATTTCTATAATAAACCACATGAAAACTACTGCCTTTACAAGGATTCTATTTAACAATAGTAAATGTCTATGATTTTGATTGTGGTTTGCAGTAGCATAAAACCAAAATACGTTATAATGACAGTTGTTTTTAATATTTTACGTGATAATGTCTTTATGTTACACACATTGCTACTGTATTTATGTACAGTACAGTGGGACCTCGTTTCACAAATCTCTCATTGTACGGAACTTAGACCGAATAAAAATATGCTTTGGTGTCCTTGTACAAAGATTTCGTGCCTGGAAGCACATCCATTGTGCGGGCTCTGCTTATCCATTCAGCTACTGTGATACTTTGTGTGCTTTTTAGCCTTTTTACAAGATGTTTTTAGTTGTAATAGCTCATTATGAGTCCAAAGAAAGCAAAGGCTAAGCGGTGTGTGGTTTGAAAAATTCAGAAAGTATCCACAGCTTTGTCTACACTTCCCCACTACATACCCCTCTCCGCTGCAGACAAAGAAGACAAACCGAGAAGGTAAAGTAGATTTTATTTATTTGTAATCATTATATCGTCCGGGCCGTTAGGGTTAACTTGATAGTGAGAGTGTGTCTGTTTGTAAGCAGGGTGGCTGCGTAAGGAGGACAGTTCTGTTACTTGTTGTGTTTTTTTCGGCTTTGTTATTAAATAGAAAGTTTTGTTATGCTTGTTTAAAGGCCTACTGAAACCAACTACTACCGACCACGCAGTCTGATAGTTTATATATCAAGGATGAAATATTAACATTGCAACCCATGCCAATACGGCCTTTTTAGTTTACTAAATTACAATTTTAAATTTCCCGGGAGTTTCTTGTTGAAAACGTGGCAGAATGATGATGCGTATGATGACGCGTGTTTGTGACCACTTACGGCTAAAAGTCGTCTCTTTTTATCGCGCAATTACACAGTATTCTGGACGTCTGTGTTGCTCAATCTTTTGCAATTTGTTCAATTAATAATGGAGACGTCATATAATAATGCTGTTGGTGGAAAGCGGTGGATTGGAGCTGCCTTTAGCACCGAAACACAGCCGGTCTTTGTTTGTTGTGAAGCTTTAACACAAAGCGGTCAAGCAAACATGTTTCTCTACGTCAACCAGCAAGTGTTTGGATGGGGAAATTGTGATATTAAGTCGGCTCTTACCGGCGACTTCAGTGGATTATGCGACCTCATCCTGCAGCTAAAAAAGGCAGCTGTGATCTTGGCTCTTTCATTGGCTTCTCTCAGAGACACTGGCGTTCACCGCAGCCATCCGACTTTCAGGTATGACTTTACAATCTCACTAAAACACTATCAAAAACAATAAGCAGGTAAGGGATCTTCCAGAATTATCCTAGTAAATGTCTAATTACATCTGAAACGCTCACACTGCCGCCGCCTGGAGCCGTCGCCTTTTCTTTTTTTAGTGCCTCACTCTAACTTTCCTCATCCACAAATCTTTCATCCTCGCTCAAATTAATGGGGAAATCGTCGCTTTCTCGGTCCGAATAGCTCTTGCTGCTGGAGGCTATGATTATAAACAATGTGAGGATGTGAGGAGCCCTACAAGCTGTGACGTCACACGCACATCGTCTGCTACTTCTGGTAAAGGCAAGGCTTTTTTATTAGCGACCAAAAGTTGCGAACTTTATCGTCAATGTTCAATCAATCAACCAATGTTTATTTATATAGCCCTAAATTACAAATGTCTCAAAGGACTGTACAAACCACTACGACTACGACATCCTCGGAAGAACCCGCATAAGGACAAGGAAAACTCACACCCAGTGGGCAAGGATGTTCTCTACTAAATCCTTTCAGCAAAAATATGGCAATATCGCGAAATGATCAAGTATGACACATAGAATGTACCTGCTATCCCCGTTTAAATAAGAAAATCTAATTTCAGTAGGCCTTTAATAATCAGTACTATAAAGCACTTTGTGTTGTGGTCAAAGTGTACACATTTTTACTTAAAGACTGTTGTCAAGGCTGCAACCTATTACTCATGTTTAACTTATTTCTTTTGGAGAAATTTGGTTCAATATACAAACTTTCCTATTCATGAATCATGTTCAAGAACCAATTAAGTTTGTACATCGAGGTTCCACTGTATATCATTCCCAAGAGAGTGTGAACCAAAACATTATAATTTGTGTGTGTCCATATATTTTACATACATATTGGCATTTTTTGGGAGATCATTTGGGATTTCCTCTCACCACTTATCCGCGTAATTGTCCAGTTGCGTCTGATGCTGGAAGGATACATGGGCAGCTCGAAGATAAAAGGCCCAGCGTTAGAGTCAGTGTCGGCGTCAGCAGCAGTGATATTGACACCGTTGGCATTCTTGTTCATCTGCTCACAGATCTGAGACTCCCTGGGTATAAGTGCTGGGGGGTTGTCGTTAATATCTATCAGGTATATCTGCAGCGTGCCGGTGCCGCTGGCTGCAGGAGAGCCTGAGAGCAAGACAGAAGGGTGGAGGGAGTGTGGAGAAAATCACATCATGTCAGGAGGAAAAGATGCCAAGTGAAGACGTGTGCTCTGAAAAAGGAGGGGATGGTGGGGTGGTGGGGGGGTTATTGGGCCCGGCAGATGAAGTCTGACGGATTGAAGCCAAATAGCGAAAGAAAATATAGAAGATTTGAGAATTTTCAGCAATGATGATGTTGGGAGAGTGGGAGGAGAATTTCTCTACTTGACAGAAATACTTTTGACAGTGGTGCTCTCCAAGTCCGCGTCGAGCCTCGCAGGCAAATAAAATGCATCGCGGTCGATGCAGACGCAGGCTATAGCTCTTCCACTTGCCTAAAGATGCACAATAACGATGACTGTAACACAATCAAACGAGCCCTTGCCTGTGTGCGTTTATGCAAGACCATGACCGATATCAATGATAAAGGCGTCCTGCCTGCCAAAGTACTTCTGAAGGATGAAGATGGTGTTCTGATTGTTCTGTAAAACACTCTGGTTTCGCATCTTATACAACTGACTTGAAAACGCATCCGTCCTTATCCTTATTCCACCGATTGTTATATTGAGCAACAGGGCCTGTACGGGTCTGAGATGTTGCACACAGCTAATGTATTCATGTTGCTTTACCACTAAGTTTATCTACCGGCCGCCTTTTGGCGTGGTCAGTTTTATCCTTCAAAATAGTATGGTAGGAAATAGCAAAAAAAGTGGAGGTAGTGAACGCATCAGTCAAAACAAAACATGTTAATAACAATAATAAACATTTTTATTTATTATTTGTCACGAGTCTGTTGGCTTTGATAACTAGACACATTTGACCTTATATACAGAATGATTTATGATAATAAAGAATGGACATTTGTCAGTTTTACAGTGGGGCAAAAAAGTATTTAGTCAGCCACCGATTGTGCAAGTTCTCCCACTTAAAATGATGACAGAGGTCTGTAATTTTCATCATAGGTACACTTCAACTGTGAGAGACAGAATGGGGGAAAAAAATCCAGGAATTCACATTGTGGGAATTTTAAAGAATTTATTTGTAAATTATGGTGGAAAATAAGTATTTGGTCAACCATTCAAAGCTCTCACTGATGGAAGGACGTTTTTGCTCAAAATCTCACGATACATGGCCCCATTCATTCTTTCCTTAACACGGATCAATGATGTTTCCACCCCCATGCTTCACAGTAGGAATGGTGTTCTTGGGATGCAACTCAGTATTCTTCTTCCTCCAAACACAACGAGTTGAGTTTATACCAAAATGGATACATGGATGATACAGCAGAGGATTGGGAGAATGTCATGTAGTCAGATGAAACCGAAATAGAACTTTTTGGTATAAACTCAACTCGTCGTGTTTGGAGAAAGAAGAATATGGTAGCCAGAAAAAAAAAAAACTTATCGCTTTACAGTGTACTCAAGATATCTCGTAGTCTAAAATCTAAATATAAGATCAATAATGTTTAAAGACACTCCAACAGAGGACTAATAGTTCATGTTAGTGTTTTATACCTTAATAGTTGTCTTAAAAAAATCTAAATCTGATGAATACACCATTACAGTATGTTCCATAATCACCTCTGCAATGGAAAAAAATGCTATTGTCCTGCATGTTGGTGTACAGTGAAATAATAACCTTTTTTTTGTATCATGTTTTAAAACCTTTGTAACACTCTGACTTCATAAACAAACATGTATCACTGAGAATATATTGGGTGCACATAAATAAATGTTGTTATCATGCAGTTAAAAATAAACATTCTTAACTATTATTGTTGGATCTTTAAAGCGTTTGTAGTCATACCCTTACTGATATTATGGCCAAACTAACCTCATACAATAGTTATGAGCCATCATCTTTTACATATTCTATTGTATAGCTTTTTCTATGACTTATTCCCTCCACAAGTCTTTCTAATGTATTGAGAAAGTCAGTATCAGTCTATATAATATCTTAAAGGGGAACATTATCGCCAGACCTATGTAAGCGTCAATATATACCTTGATGTTGCAGAAAAAAGACCATATATTTTTTTACCCGATTTCCGAACTCTAAATGGGTGAATTTTGGCGAATTAAACGCCTTTCTATTTATCGCTCTCTGAGCGATGACGTCAGAACGTGACGTCACATAGGTAATAAAGCCGCCATTTTCTCAAACACATTACAAACACATTATAAACACCGCGTCTCAGCTCTGTTATTTTCATTTTTTTTTACTGTTTTCCGTACCTTGGAGACATCATGCCTCGTCGGTGTGTTGTCGGAGGGTGTGACAACACTAACAGGGAGGGATTCAAGTTGCACCACTGGCCCAAAGATGTGAAAGTGGCAAGAAATTGGACGAAATTTGTTCAAAATACGAGGGTGTAGGGAAAGCCGACGAAATGGTCAGTTTTTTGCTCCGCACACTTTACCGACGAAAAGCTTACAGAGATGGCAAGATTGTGTGGATATCCTGCCACACTCAAAGCAGATGCATTTCCAACGATAAAGTCAAAGAAATCTGCCGCCAGACCCCCATTGAATGTGCCGGAGTGTCTGCACATTTTACCGGCGATGCTAAGGCAGACATGGATATCCTGCAGATGTATTTCCAACGATAAAGTCAATGAAATCACAAAGGTGAGTTTTGTTGATGTTATTGACTTATGTGCTAATCAGACATATTTTGTCGCGGCATGACTGCCAGCTAATCGATGCTAACATGCTATTTAGGCTAGCTGTATGTACATTTGTAGCTATATTTGCATCCAGCGTTTCCCCTCCACCCAAATTTAATGCCAAACAAACACTTACTAATCGACGGATTTAAGTTGATCCAGTGTCACAAGATGCGAAAGTCCCGAACGTTTGTTTTTTTTACCGGCGATGCTACGGGCGACATGGCCGAATAACGTCAATAGCTATTCGCTCAATAGCTTCAGTTTCTTCTTAAATTTCGTTTTCGCTATCTGCCTCCATACGCCAACCATCCGTTTCAATACATGCGTAATCTGTTGAATCGCTTAAGCCGCTGAAATCCGAGTCTGAATCCGAGCTAATGTCGCTATATCTTGCTGTGCTACCCGTTTGTTTGTATTGGCATCACTGGATGACGTCACAGGAAAATGGACGGTGGCTTCACAGATAGCGAAAATCAGGCTCTCTAAAGCCTTTTTTTGGGATATTCCGGGATGGGTAAAATTTTGAAAAAAACTTCGAAAAATAAAATAAGCCACTGGGAACTAATTTTTATTGGTTTTAACCCTTCTGAAATAGTGATAATGTTCCCCTTTAACCATCTCCAATTAGTACCTATTTTCCTAATCTACAATAGACTACAGACTGAATAATGAGATGCACTTAGATGTTGGAAGCGTAAGTACTAAGGTAAATGAAAAGCAGACAGAAGTGCCATTTAAACTAGTGGTTAAAGAGACCACCCTGAGATCGGTAGGTTGTGAGTTCAAACTCTGGCCGAGTCATAACAAAGACTATAAAAATGGGACCCATTACCTCCCTGCTTGGCACTCAGCATCAAGGGTTGGAATTGGGGGTTAAATCAACAAAAATTAATCCCGGGCGTGGCCACCGCTGCTGCCCACTGCTCCCCTCACTTCCCAGAGGGTGATCAAGGGTGATGGGTCAAATGCAGAGAATAATTTCGCCACACCTAGTGTGTGTGTGACAATTTTTGTTACTTTAAATTTTTTAACTAACAAATCATTTTAATTGAAGATCAGTATATCAAAGATGGTATGAAACCACATTCATCACGCACTCACGCACGCACGCACGCACACACACACACACACACACACACACACACACACACACACACACGCACACACACATGCACACACACACACACACACACACACACACACACACACACACACACACACACACACACACACACACACACACACACACACACACACACACACACACACACACACACACACACACACACACACTCACACACACACACACACACACACACACACACACACACACACGCGGCTAATCCCAGCCATGTTCGAGGGACAAGACGATGCAGCTTGCCACGGTTGATAGGAGAATTATGTGGGTTTTATCCAGCTAAATAAATAATTATGTTTGTGTAAGTTCCTCAAAAGGATTTGTAGTCAGTCCTTCATGTGACAGTGGCACAGTCAGAATGAGAAGTGGTGGAAAAACTAGGATTAAGTCTGGCACGTGTGGTACGAATGACGTATTTGCACAAAAACAAAAGCATACATTGGGAATGTGTGTCAAAGGTGCGAGGTTATATGATTGTTAGACGGCGACATTAAATCACTGCGATATAAACACACCTTGCATCAGACTGTCACTACATCCCCATGTCCCCTCCTACTACTCACTGTCTTTGAGCACGTTTTACCATAATCCTGTTTATGTTATGACGGCTGGCGCTTCCGTACCGCCCACTAAGTCAACATGAACATAACCCTGGAGTGCTGGCGGCTCATCTTTTACGCTCACCACAGTCTGTCATCCTGCACGTCAGGTAGTAAACCAGTCACCTTAAGGAAATTAAAGTTTATATCAATCAAATTCTGCAAGAGCAGTACGTGAATGCTGCTCTTGTGACAGGCTGCTCCCTGACTGACTGCCTTCAGAAGGGCTTTGTCCAACTATACATTTTGAAATAAATTATTGTTACCTCCAGAGAACAACTAAGGAACACAGGAAATAAGAAGTAAAGACGAAAACGAGTGAAAATGAGTTTTCATGGGAAGCCAAAACAATAAGGGTGTGTCAACCTGGACAGTGTGCCTTTCACACAGCAGCAGCATGGTTACTCTTTATGACATTTGTTTATGTCAAGCATAGCAAACGCACCAACCGATATGGTTTTATATAAGTGCTGCAAATGAGACACATTTAGACATGCATAAGCTTTGAAATGAAATAATGTTTGAAAGTGAAAAAAAAAACTTAAGGTAAACAGCCAGCTGCCTGTCACTGATAAGGAAATTTAGAAAAAAAGAAAAAAGGTGCAATGTGCGCTCCTGTTTGAGAAAAGGGCAAACATATTGGTTTGCAGTGATTGAGTTTGTGCTCGTTTAAGCTTGCGGTTCAACTTCGAGGCAGAACAAATGATTATATATATATATATATATATATATATATATATATATATATATATATATATATATATATATATATATATATATGTATATATACATATATATGTATATATATATATATATATACATATATATATATATATATATGTATATATATATATATATATATATATATACATATATATACTGTATATATATATATATATATATATATATATATATATATATATATATATATATATATATATATATATGTATGTATGGCTTCACGGTGGCAGAGGGGTTAGTGCGTCTGCCTCACAATATGAAGTTCCTGTAGTCCTGGGTTCAAATCCAGGCTCGGGATCTTTCGGCGTGGAGTTTGCATGTTCTCCCCGTGAATGCGTGGGTTCCCTAAGGGTACTCCGGCTTCCTCCCACTTCCAAAGACTTGCACCTGGGGATAGGTTAATTGGTAACACTAAATTGGCCCTAGTGTGTGAATGTGAGTGTGAATGTTGTCTGTCTATCTGTGTTGGCCCTGCGATGAGGTGGCGACTTGTCCAGGGTGTACCCCGCCTTCCGCCCGATTGTAGCTAAGATAGGCGCCAGCGCCCCCCGCGACCCCCGTAAGAGACAAGCGGTAGAAAAAAAAAAAAAAAAAAAAAAAAAAAATATATATATATATATATATATATATATATACAAATCCCGTTTCCATATGAGTTGGGAAATTTTGTTAGATGTAAATATAAACGGAATACAATGATTTGCAAATCATTTTCAACCCATAATCAATTGAATGCACTACA